>NC_057862.1:540258181-540558181 GCF_019393635.1 Dromiciops gliroides | reverse complement strand
CCTTGACTAAGCAGAAAGAGGTTGGCTTCATTTTCAGGTTTCTGGAATTAAGATTGCTCATCACAATTAATCATAGTTCAGCTTGGTGTTAGTATTCTTTTCATTTACATTTATTGCAGTCATTGAGTATATCAGCATCATGGGTTTAGAGATTTTGGAGGCCATCCCCATTTTATAGATGAGGAAACTGAGGCCCAGACTAAGTGACTTTTTTCAGGTTACACAAATAGTCAATGTTAGACTGAGATTTGAATCCAAGTCCTCTGACTCCAAATCTAGCATTTGTTTTGATGGACTATGCTATATTCATTGTCATCATGATTTGATCTCCATCAGACCATATGACTCTTCTCATGTTTCTCTGAATTTCTTATATTCCTTATTTCTTATTATGCAATAACATTTCCTATATTTATATACCACAATTTGTTCAGCCATCAACCAATTGATGGGCACCCACTTTGTTTCCAGTTTTTTTCCTACCATAAAAGTGCTACTCTGAATATCCAAGCATATATGGCACTGTTATTTCTGTTTTTGGACTCCTTCGGGGTATTAGTACAATAGTGATTTCACTAAATTCTCATGTATTTCTAGGGATAGTAACTTATCTTATACATGATGGCTCTCTCAGGGGCCCCATTGCCCTGAAAATCACAGGTTAACTTCTTTTTCCGATCTACCTGGTTCCTTTGTAGTACCATTTCATTTATTTATTTTTGCTTTATTTCTTTATTTCTTTAGAATTTTCCTCCACCTTATGTGTAAAACAAATTGTAACATTGATTTTTAAAACTTTGTGTTCCAAATTCTCATCTTTCCTCCCTATTTTCCCCTTAAGAACTCAAGCAATTCAATATAAGTTATACAAGTGCCATTGTGCAAAAGATAGCAGACAAAACAATTTAGAAAAAGGAACTAACAACAACAACAACAAAATATACTTCCATCTGTATTCAGGTACCATCAGTTCTTTCTCTGTAAATGGAATGCATTTTTCATAAGTCCTTCAGAGTTGTCTTGGCTTATTGCATTGCTGAAAATAACTAAGTTATTCGCAGCACATCATCATACAATATTGCTGTTATTTTGTATACAGTACATTTCACTTTGCATCAGCTCATGTAAGTCTTTCCAGGTTTTCTTATAGCATCCTCCTCATCTTTTTTATAGTAAACTACATTTATATAGTACTTTAAAGAGAGATTTCCTTACAAAATACCCCTGAGGTTGATTATTGCAACAACAATAGCTAACATTTATTTACTACCTTATACCTGACAAAGAATTTTCTTCACAATAGTTCAGCAAAATAAGTACCAGCACCACCATCACCACCATCAGCATCATCATCACCATCATCTTACATTGCTCTTGCCTCTGCTTCAAATTTTTCCCAGTTATTATTGCTGTGTTTCCCTTCATCCTATTCATTCCCCATTGTAGTTACTCAATTTTCTATCTTCTTTTACCCTATCCCTCCTCAAAATAATTTTGCTTCTGACTACCCCTCCCCTAATCTCCCCTCCCTCCATCCCTACCCCCTTAACCCCTTCCACTCCCACTTCCCCACAGAGCAAAATATATTACTATACTCACTTGTTCTTCCCTCTTTGAGTCAATTCTGATAACAGTGAAGCTTATTCACTCTCTTGCTCCTCCCCCATATTCCCCTCCACTCCATAAGCTTTTTCTTGCTTCTTTTATGTGAGATACTTTGCCCCACTCCACCTCTCCCTTTTCCTTTCTCCCAGTGCAATCCTCTCACCCCTTAATTTTAAAGATGTCATAATGGGGCAGCTAGGTGACACAGTGGACAAAGCACCCACGCTGGACCCAGGAGGACCCAAGCCCAAACCCAGTCTCAGACATAAGACACTTCCAACTGTGTGACCCTTGGCATGCCACACACCCCAAACCTGGACTGCCCCACAAAAAAGATAAACAAACAATAAATGCTTTACAGATATCCTCCCTTCATAATCAATTTCTACCTGTGCCCTCTGTCCAAATTTAATCCTTTCAGCTGCCCTAATACTGAAAAAGTTCTTATGAGTTAGAGGTATCATCTTCTCATGTAGGAATGCAAACAGTTTAACATTTTAACATCCCTCATAATTTCTTTTTCCTTATTACCTTTTATGCTTCTCTAGGGTCTTGTATTGGAAAGTCAAATTTTCTATTCAGTTCAAGTCTTTTCATCATAAATGCCTAAAAGTCCTCTTTTTCATTGAAGTCCCATCTTTCCCCCTGAAAGATTATACTCATTTTTGCTGGGCAGGTGATGTTTGGTTGTAATCCCAATTCCTTTGCCCTCTGGAAGATCATATTGTATGCTTTCTGGTTCTTTAATGTAGAAGCTGCTAGATCTTGTGTTACCCTGACTGTGGCTCCACAGTACTTGAATCATTTCTTTCTGGCTGCTTGCAATATTTTCTCCTTGACCTGAGAGCTCTGGAATTTGACTATAATATTCCTGGAAGTTTTCATTTTGGGATCTCTTTCAGGAGGTGATTGGTGGATTCTTTCAATTTCTATTTACCTTCGGCTTCTAGAATATCAGGACAAGTTTTCCCTGACAATCTCTTGGAAGATAATGTATAAATTCTTTTTTTTATCATGGTTTTCAGGTAGTCCAATAATTTTCAAATTATTTCTCCTGGACCTATTTTCCAGGTCAGCTATTTTTCCAAGGAGATATTTCACATTGCCCTCTATTTTTTCATTCACTTGGATTTGCTTTATTGTCTTTAGGTTTCTCATAAAGTCATTAACTTCCATTTGCTCAATCCTAATTCTTAAGCAATTATTTTCTTCAATGAGCTTTTCCATTTGGTTTTTCAAGCTATTGACTTTTTTCATGACTTTCCTGCATCACTCTCATTTCTCTTTCCATTTTCCTTCTACCTCTCTTACTTGATCTTCAAAGTACTTTTTGAGCACTTCCATGGCCAGAGAACAATTCATATTTTTCTTGAAGCTTTGGATGTCGGAGGTTTTACTTTGTTATGATCTTGTGAGGGTGTATTTTGATCTTCATTGTCACCAAAGAAACTTTCTATGGTCCACATATGATATCTGATCATTTTTCTGGCCTATATCTTGACTTTTAACTCCTTCTTAAAGTGGGGCACTGCTTCCAGGGAACACTATCCCTAGCTTTAGGGGGTCATAGGTGGAGTGATTTAAGGAGAGGCAGGTTCTTCACTCCCCTGGCCTGTGCTATGGTCTGTAAATAGCCCCAGGTTTGCTTGCTCTTTAATCCAGAAATAGAATTCTGACTCACTATAGTTGCTATCTTTGGGCATGCCTGAACCCCTCCCCCACCTGGGCCTGGCACTTAAGACTGCTTCCTGGTTCTAAGCACAGGCAAGACAACTGATTTCTACCTCAGCGCCAGCAGAAACCCCCTGTAATCTCACCTCTGCCAGCTGCTCCACCCTCTCATCAGACCGTGAGCTGAATTTCAAAAGTAGCCAGAGCTGCAGCTGATTCAGAAGCTCTGGAGGTCTCTTTCTCTGGTGCAGCCTGCCTGGGGCTGGATCTGTGTTGGTGAGGCCCAGGTCTGGGCTCCACTTCCATCCAGGTACAACAGACCTTTCCTGCTGACCTTCTAAGTCATCTTTGGCTGGAAAATGATCTCACTTTGTTCTTTTGTGGGTTCTGCTTCTCCAGGAATTGTCTTATGGCATTATTTGGAGGGTTTTTGGAGTGGAGCTACGAGAGGTTACTACCTTTCCTCCTTCATCTTTCCTCTGCCCGCTGTGGTACTATTTTTATAATAGTTTATAACCTGGGCTCTAACTCTGACTATATAATTCTTCCTCTTGAAAGAAAGGGAGCTTGGAATGCTTTCCTGCTCTTCAGCTAGTAAAATAAATATTCACGTATATGGAAGGGATGACACTTATTTTATAGGCATTTCTTGCTCATAGGTAGAAGTTTATAATTTTCCTTTTTCCTATGTCCCATTCTCTTACCATGATTTGGTGGGGTGGTAGCAGAAAACCTTTGTTTTGGTTGTATGGTGCTAAGTTAATATAGCATTCATTGTTGCATATTTTCCTCTTATCTTCAGTCTCTCCCTATCTGCTGCATTCTTTCCCATTGCCTACAAACATGCCCAAGTATCCCCAGTTCTTAAAAAAAACTCATAAAACCCCATAAAACCCTCAAAAACACCCAATCTTTCCAATCCCTCATGCTAATATCCTCTATCTTTCTGTTCACTGTCAAGCTTCTAGAAAGTGATCCATAGCAATTTTCTTACCACCTATTCATTTTTTAAAAAAATTTTATTATTTTTATTTTTTAGTGAGGCAAGTGGGGTTAAGTGACTTGCCCAGGGTCACACAGCTAGTAAGTGTTAAGTGTTTGAGGCTGGATTTGAACTCAGGTACTCCTGACTTCAGGGCCAGCGTTCTATCCACTGTGCTACCTAACTGCCCCATCACCTATTCATTTTTGAAGGGGCAGCTAGGTGGCATAGTGGATAGAACACTTAGGCTGGATTAAGGAAGACCCATCTTCCTGAGTTCAAATCTGTCCTCAGACACTTATTAATTGTGTGACCCTAAGCAAGTTATTTCACCCTGTTTGCCTTAGTTCACTCCTCCCCTATCTCTCCCCCTATTCCATAAGCCCCTTTCTGCTTCTTTCATATGAAATTTCACCCCATTCTACCTCTACCCTTTCCCCTCCCCCAGTGCATTGCTCTCCCCCCTCAATTTTACCCTAAAGATATCATCATGGGGCAGCTAGGTGACACAATACCCACCCTGGACCCAGGAGGACTCAAGCCCAAATTTGGCCTCAGACATGAGACACTCACCAACCCTGACTGACTCCCCCAAAAGATAAACAAAAATAAATGCTATACAGATACTATCTCTTCATAATCAATTCCCACCTTTGCCCTCTATCTAAATTTATTCCTATCATCTGCCCTAATACTCAGAAAGCTCTTGTGATTTAGACATATCATCATCTCATGCAGGAATGTAAACAGTTTAACATTTTAACATCTCTCATGATTTATTTTTCCTGTTTACCTTTTTATGCTTCTCTAGTGTCTTGCATTTGAAAGTCAAATTTTTTATTCAATTCAGGTCCTTTCATCCTCTTTTTCATTGAAGTCCCATTTCCCCCTGAAAGATTATACTCAGTTTTGCTGGGCAGGTGTTGTTTGGTTGTAATCCCAGTTTCTTTGCCCTCTTGAATATCATATTACATGCTTTCTGGTCCTTTAATGTAGAAACTTCCAGATCCTGTGCTATCCTGACTGTGGCTCCACAGTACTTGAATCGTTTCTTTCTGGCTGCTTGCAGTATTTTCTCCTTGACCTGAGAGCTCTGGAATTTGACTATAACATTCTTGGAAGTTTTCACTTTGAGATCTCTTTCAGGAGGTGATTGGTGGATTCTTTCAATTTCTATTTACCTTCTGCTTCTAGAATATCAGGATAATTTTTCCCTGACAATCTCTTGGAAGATGATGTCTAAACTCTTAACTCTTTTTTTCGATCATGGTTTTCAGGTAGTCCAATGATTTTCAGATGATCTTTCCTTGATCTATTTTCCAGGTCATCAGTTTTTCCAAGAAGATATTTCACATTTCCCTCTATTTTTTTATTCATTTGGATTTGCTTTATTGTGTCATGGTTTTTTATAAAGTCACTGGCTTCCATTTGTTTAGTCCTAATCCTTAGGAAATTATTTTTTCAGAGAGCTTTTGTATCTTCTTTTCCATTTGGCTTTTCAAGCTGCTGACTTTTTCTCATGACTTTTCTGCATCATTCTCATTTTTCTTTCCATTTTCCCTCTACCTTTCTTTGTCTTCAAAATCCTTTTTGAGCATCTCTATGGCCTGAGACCAGTTCATGTTTTTCTTAGAAGTTTTGGATGTAGGAACCCTGACATTGCTATCCTCTTCTAAAGGTACACCTCGATCTTCCTTGTTGCTAAAGATACTACAGTTTTACAGCTTTCTACAGTTCTCAACTTTTTCTGCTTGCTCATCTTGCCTGTCTTTTACTTGACTTTTTTTTTTTTTTTTTTAGTGAGGCAACTGGGGTTAAGTGACTTGCCCAGGGTCACAAAGCTAGTAAGTGTTAAGTGTCTGAGGCCGGATTTGAACTCAGGTACTCCTGACTCCAGGACCGGTACTCTATCCACTGCTCCACCTAGCCGCCCCTTTTACTTGACTTTTAACCCCCCCTATTACAATGGGGCCTTGCTTCCAAGCTACACTGTCCCGAGATTCAGAGGGTCCCAGGTGTTTTGGTTTAAGGAAGGGCAGGTTTTTCACTCACCTGGCTTGTTCTCTTGTCCAAAGATAACCTCAGGCCAATTTACTAATTAACCAGGCAGCAAAACTTTGTGTACTATGGTTGTTAGCTCTGACAAGTCTGTGCCTCTCCCCCACCTTGGCCTCCTGCTGCTCAAGATTTTTTCCTGGTTCCCCACTGGGGTAGGACTACCGAATTCTTCCTTAGGTCCCACAGACAGCCCTGTATATCCCCTCTTACCCCGCCCCCTCTCAGCCAGCCATTCAGATCTCTCACCCAACCTTAAGCTTAGTTCCAGAAGACACTGGTGCTGCAGCTGATTCATAGGCTTGGGGTAAGTTTCTCTGGTGCAGCCTTCCTGGGGCTGGATCTGTGTTGACACAATCACAAGGTTGGACTCCACTTCCAGCCCAGCACAGGGGCCCTCTCTTTTTGAGTTTCTAAACTGTCTTTGGCTGGAAAATAATCTCAGCCTGTCTTTTTGTGGGTTCTGCTGCTCCAGAGGTTGTCTTATCACTGTTTTTGGAGCAATTGTGTCAGGAGCTCTGAGCATTTATACCTTTCCTCCATCATCTTGGTTCTGCCCTGCAATGTGACTTTCAAAAATACTTCTCTTGGGGCAGCTAGGTAGTGCAGGGGATAGAGCACTGGCCCTGGATTCAGGAGGACCTAAGTTCAATTCCAGCCTCAGACACTTAATACTTACTAGCTGTGTGACCCTGGGCAAGTCACTTAACCCCTATTGCCTCACCAAAAAAAAAAAACACTTCTCTCCTGAAATGTCTGTCTCCAGAGTTCCCAATGATGTCAATGGACTACTGTATTCAATGACCTTTTCTTTTTCTTTTTTCAATGACCTTTTCTTGATTCTCATCCTTTTTCTTTTCTATTTCATCTTACACTGTTGACTACCTTATCTTTCTGGATAATCTCCCTTTGGATTCTGGTACATTGTTTTCTCTTGGTTCTCTTTTTATTTGTCTGATTGTTCTTTCTTAGGTCCTTTTGCTGAATTATCTTACAAACTAAATTTGGGCATACCCTAAAGCTCTATCATGGACCATCTTCTCTCTAAGCTCTCTTGGCAATCTCATCTGTTATCATAAGGTTCAATTTGGAATGATTGTTGAATTTGGCATTGGAAGGCCAGCAATTCTGGTTCTGCTATTTCTTTATATGTGTGAGCCCAGACCCATTTTAAGCCTCAGTTTCCTCATCTTTAAAATGAGAAAGTTGGACTAGAAAACCTTTAAAGTCTCTTCCAGCTCTAAAGTCTATGATCCTATCATTGGAATTATTATTTCTATGTAGTTTATTCCAAATCATTAGCTGAATTCAAGATTACTCCACCTGGATTGTCTTTGGCATCTCAAACTCAACATGTCCAAATTAGAAACCATAGTTTTCTCTCTAAGTCCTCCCCTCTTCCTCCTTCCCTATTTGCTTCTCTCACCATTCTTCCTGTTACCTAGGTTCACAATCTCAGAGACACTCTTGATTCATCCTTCTCCCTCACATTCCATATCTCATCAATTACAAAGTCTTAGAAATTCTACCACTGCAATCTCTTTCTTGTATCTACTCCTTTATTTCTACTAACATAGTTACTATGCTAGGTTATCACCTCTTTCTGAGACTGTCACAACATCCTCCTGGCTTCTAGTCTCTTTCTCTTCGATCCATCTTCCACACAGCTGCCAAGAAAATCTTCCTAAAGTCCAAGTGTGACAGCATCCCTCCCTTTTTAAGAACTTTTATTGACTCCTCAGTGCTTGCAGGAGAAAGTAACAAACTCTTTTGCTCCTCATTTAAAATTGCTCCTCAACCTAATTCCAGCTGACCTTTCCAGCCTTTTTTCACATTATTCCTCCCAGAATGTTCTCCACATTCTAGTCCAATTGGCTTGCTTACTATTTCCTTTGGTCAATATCATTTTATCTCCTGAATTCATGTTCTTTCTAAGACTGTGGCCCTGGCTACCTGAGCCCTTCTGTCTTCTCCCCTTCTTCCCTTCTCCCTGTTTCCCCAGGCCCCTAAATGCCTTTTCTCCTCATCTTTTCTTCTTAGAAGTTCTGGCTCCCTTCAAAGTACAGCTCAGGGGATTTCTTCAAAATAGGCCTTTAGTGATCTCTCCAACTGTTAATGCTTTCCCCCTTCCCCATTCCTCTGAATATTCTTTATAGTATTTATTCATGAAATTTCATGAATTATAGTCTTCAAGAACACTCTATTCTTCTGAGGGTTGTAACTCCCAGTAGCATATAGTCTTCTTGAAGGCAAGCACTCTTTTCTTTTGTATATTCAATGAATAGCATAAAGCCTTGCACATAGTATGTACTCAGTAAAAACTGATTGAATTGAATTGATTTTTTTTTTTTGCATCAGGAAGCAGCTGGGGATCACTGAAAACATGTAGAAATATCCAAAGATAGACCAGCGTGTTCTCTTTCTCTTTCATGTTTGTATCCAGATTGTTGTTCAGCCATAGTGCTTGTCCAAGATATATAAAATGATGGACTGACCTTAGAGACAGCTACCTACCTACAAGTCATAACCTGATGGGCATTCATCATACACTTGGCTTTTCCAGTATGGAAAGTTAATAGACCTGTTTTTAGTACTGGTGGATCTCATTGAGGAAGTCACATAGAGTTTAGTGACTTGATGTAATATTATTTGTAAATAGGAAAGCCTCCTTACCTAAAAAGAATCCATTCTGTCTGTGATGATGATGATGATGATGATGATGATGATGGTAATAGCATTTATGTAGCACTTACTATGTGTCAGGCATTGTGCTAAGTGCTTTAAATATATTATCTTATTTGGTCATCACAATAATTCTATAAACTAAGTACTATTAGAATCTCCATTTTGCAGTTGAAGAAACTGAGACAAATGGAGGTTAAGGGACTTGCCTAGGGTCACACAGTATCCGAGGCCAGATTTGAAGTCAGGTCTTCTTCACTCAATTTCCAGAGTTTTCTAATCATAACACTGTCTAGCTGCTTCTGCATAGGACATCATTTGTGACAGTGGTGAATACCTTTGTCCGGCATGTCTTTCCCTTTTTAAATACTTTTCTCAATGTTGATAATGAGGATCATGAGCAAAGCTATGTCCCATTCTACCACATTGAGAGTTAATGCACAGCCGTGGCTGGGCTGAGAATATGATTGTCAGGTGACCAAGGAATGGAGGAAGAAGTCAAAGTTGTAAGCAGGTACTGAGTTTGCCAATGGCAGGCACAGAAAAAGCAATTAAGTACTTTCTATGTGTAAGGTATTGTGTTAAGCACCAGGAATACCAATAAAAACAAAAAGAAAAATAGTGTCTGTCATCAAGGAGCTCACATTCTAATGATGTCATTAAGCAAATTTCTAATGATATCATTAATGATATTGCATCAAGCCACTGCATTTTACACAACTTCCTCAATGAGATCTACCACTATGATAGAAATAGTTTGCCCAGTTTCCACCCTGGAAAAGTCAATTGGATGAAAAATGCCCATTGTGTTATGACTTGCAGGTAGATGGCAGCTTCTAAGGTCAGTCCATCATTATATACATCTTGGACAAGCACTATGGGTGATCAGCATGTAGAAGAGAGTTGAAGAGAGGGAGATTGGGGGAGGAAGGATGAAAGAAAGTAGGGAGAGAAGGTAGCTGCCTTTTTATGAGGTGATATTACTCATAATTTTCCTCCCTCCTTCTCTGTACCATTTTCTAAAGGCACGGGGATGAAGTCTGTGGAGTCAGAAACACAGTTGGGCGGGGAATGAAGTGAGGCTGAACTGGAGCTGTCACCAAAATGGAGGACCTCAGAAGGAACCTAGCAGTAGAAGAAAGAGACTGGCATGCTGGAGGGAAGTTTCAGGGTGAGGAGGCAGCTGAATCATGGTGACAAAGTCCTGGAGAGTCTAGAGGTAGGACAACCAGTCAGAACCCCCTGCCCATTGTCCCATAAGTACTTTTCACTATTTCTGCTCACACTGAGACTCTGAGTCTTTCTAAGTACTCTTTCCCATGTGGTGACTACACAGAATTATGTGGATCAGATATTTGCTTCTGCCTGGATTTGGTCATCACAGCTCCCCAAATCCTAATATTGCTGCGACAGCATCTGGGGTCTGCCACTTCTGAGACAAACTCCAAAAGCAGGGGTCACCTGCTCCTGCCTTAACTTCATGCCCACCTAATTGTACTATTATCTCTGACTTCCTCATATCTCTCCATCTTTTCCACAAACATAGCAAAAAGGTCTTGGCTACTTGCTTCCCACCAATCTAGATACGGTATATTTACATATTTCCTTGATCTACCAGTCTTGTAACCCTGCCCAAAAAAGAAAATGAGGTTGGACATAATCTCTTGTTGATGAAGCTATGTTAGTTCCATGTTCTGTCACAAACAAACCCAGGGTCTGGATCTCACCATCTCAACACAACCTCAACCTAATCATTAGTATCAAAGGGCAAATCAATAATAATTCCAATGATTCCTGGGCTGAGCCTGACTCAGGTCACTTCTCTGATAGTTAAGGTTTGATATTAGAACCAAACCAAACACTAGTATAGATCATTTAACAGTTAACAAAAGGAGATTTACTTAGTCAGAGTAGGGGAAGGATATTCAACAGGGATAGTTATTGAGGACAGCTTACGCTGATTCAAATGAATGAAGCTCTTTTGCCCAAGTTGCCCATTTTGATCCAAGGGCCAAGCATCAGAGAGAGGACCTAGAGCTCCTCATGGCTGTTTTGTACTTAGGCTATCAGGAAATGATGTCAGTGGCCTGAGTCCCCTGAATTAACCAAGTCTTGATGATGTTCTCAAAACCCTTTAAAGAAAAACTTGTCTAATTGCATAGGGTAAGGGGTTAGGATATTACTTCTACCACATAAATGTCTGCCTGGATGTTCTAGCTCTTCAGTGATAACAACTCTCTTTTCTTGGAATTCTCAAACTTAAAGGCTGATGCCAAATCAATAACCACAGATGGGTATATCTATATTAATGCAAGCTTTGGAAATACTACATTGGCTAAGACTTTATTTTGTTCTTTTGAATCAAATGCTTTAAAAATCTCTCTCTTTTTCATTTTTATGAGAGGAAATTTGGTACAAAACAGAAGTGTCAGACTTCCTCAAAGATTTAAAAATTATGTTGCCTTCAGCATGGATTTTTTCCTTTTTTTTCTTTTTTTAGCATAGATTTCTTCTGTAAATTCTCAGTCTGGTCAAGCTGATTGCTCCATCTTCCTCTTCCTTAGTGCCATTTCCATTGCCTTATGTAGCATATCAAGACTGTAGAGTCAAAATGTGATGATTTCATCATAATTAATGAGAAAAATAATTTATCATAAAAATTATGACAGATCTGTTCCATTTTTGTTTGTTTGTTATTCTTCTTGTTTCATCTTGAAGGGGAGCATGAGTTTTGCTTCAATGACAGGAATGCCAAAAGAGGACTCACTGCCTATACTTCTCTCCTCACCATGATTTTAGTGCCTCCTTGAGTATTATTAAAACTTGAGGCCAATTTGCAAAGCAGAGAAGGATGAGAGGTGAAAGCATCAACTAAGAGGTGTGAAGCAGATTAAAATGTAATTGAAAAATATTTAACAAAATAATTAAAAATACAATTCAACATAGATGATGTTAATTTGTGGTTTTCTAAACCAAGCTATAGCATGGAGCATTACCAGTTTGACACCATTGGTACCCTGGAGAGAGAGTGGATGGAGAACCATCTTTGGAGTTAGAGTTGAATTCAAGTCAACTCTCTGCCCCACATTGGCTATTTGTCCTTACAATTTAACATTTTGGTGTCCCAGTAAATTCTCTGGGTCTCTAGCAAGTTATAGAAAAGGTGCTAATCTGACTTGGTGGAGGAATTTCCTCATCTGAAGGTTCCTACATGAAGAATTTACAGTTCTGATACAAAAAAGGGTTTTTATTATATGTATATACACACACATTTAAAAATGTTTTATTGTTACAATCCGTTTTACCTCATAGCCATTTTGAGATAATAATAATAATGGCTAACATTTATATTGTTCCTACTCCTATATGCCAGGCTTTGTGCTAAGCACTTTACAATCATTATTTCATCTGATCCTTATAACAACCCTGGGAGGGGAGTGCTATTATTATCCCCATTTTACAAATGAAGAAACTGAGGCAAACAGAAGTAAAGTGATTCACCCAGGGTCATACTGCTATCAGTGTCCAAGGCAGGATTTGAACACAGGTTTTTCTGATTCCAGACCTAGCACTTTTTTAGATCACCAGAACCCCTCCCCATCTGCCAATGAAAACACTTGTAAGAAAGAAAAGCAGTTAAGCCCAACCTACAAGCCAGTCTGATAGCATGTGTAACTGTGCTATTTCGTTTTTTTTTCTCCACCTCTCCGGCAGTTGTATGACTGTGAAGATGGAATTCATTGTAGAAAGATAAGTTGCCTGTTTTGCATGTTTTCATGAAGGATATTCTCAACACGACAAGTCTCATAAAGATTTTATCGGGATGAAAAAGTAGGCTCTTGGGAGGATCTGGTTTAGTTGGGTCTCTGGCCAAGATTTTCTTGCAAACTGGTGTTCTCTTCTAGCATTCTTGGCCTTTTTGCAACATCATAATTTTCAGAATTTGAGATGACATTACTTACAATTTTCCATCTTCCTTTTCCATACCTCTTTAAAAAGAAGTTTATATTCTCAACTAGGATTTTTTAACCTGAATATTTTGAAAACAATAATTCAACATAATTGGCATCCTTCATAATTTTATGTATTTAATTTTATACACTAAAAGATATTATTCTGAGAAGGGGTCCAGAGGCTCCACAGAAAATATCCCCTGCTCAAAATTAAAGTGGCCATTCATTGTCATGTCCCTTTTCTTTGTCAGAGACATTGTTTATTGGCTGAGGTTGTTTTGGGGCCTGTGGTAGCAATTGCTTTATACCAGTTAAAAATCTATAGGGAGGGGCAGCTAGATGGCACAGTGGATAGAGCACCGGCCCTGGAGTCAGGAAGACCTGAGTTCAAATCTGGCCTCAGACACTTAACACTTACTAGCTGTGTGACCCTGGGCAAGTCACTTAACCCCAAATGCCTCACTTAAAAAAATTTTTTCAAAATCTATAGGGAATAGTGGTAATCAGAATCAGCGTCTCTTACTTTATGCATTGGGACCCAACTCACCAAAAAAGGCCCAATCAAGCCAATTCATTCCAAGAACATTTTCTAGAAATGTTTCGTGGTTTTTCCCACTCCCAATTTGAGAGTTCTCAAGTTCTGCTCATGTTCATTTTGTGTAGTACGTCTACTCTTGGCAGGAACCTCATCCAGTGCAGCCTCCACTAATGGGCCAGGAAATTTGCCAGAAGTCAAACGATGAAGCATTTAATTGGGCAATACCAACAAAACATAACTAACAAGAGAACCCTGGCCATAAAGTATTCCTTAATACTTCACAACCAATGGGAAATAATTTCCTTCACAAATTGTTATGCCAAAGGGAAGACCAGAATAAATGCCGCTTTTTCTCTTTTCTTCAGTCTCCCTATCTTACTGGATCTTTCCACGTTGGGTAGATGGCGACTCATGCTCTGGAGACCCTTGAAGAGGACTCCCTTTGGTCACTTCTGAAACATCTCTCTGACTGTCCCCTTCCTACCAAAAGGACGGCTTCCAGGAGATGGGAGTGAGGGCAGTCTCAAGTTGTTATCAGAACAGCTCTCCAAGGGCATTTCTCACCTCCTCATCTGTCTTTTGGCCAAGCTCTCCCTCTGCCTCCATCATTGTCAAGCATAGCTTCCTATCTTGTTGCCCCTTCCCTTCCCCAGGAGGGTTGAGTTTTTCCTCTGCATCTACTTCTAGTAAGCGATCTTTTCCTGCCCAGGTCCAGTGTCTGGCAGCTGTTGTTTTATGTTTTGAGTTTAAAAACATTTTTTTTTAGTCAAAATGCCTGGGCCGCAGACCTAGGTGAGTGTTATTAATCTTTTAGAGGTAGACAGCCTAGGCCATGCGCCTGAATAGCCTGGGAGCTATTCATCATGTGTTTTGGTTTATCTTTTTCACCTTTCTCATGTCTTTATTTGGTAAGAGCTAAAGTGCTCCTTAGGTAGACGCTCTGAGTTACTTCCTCCTCCTCCTCCACAGAGGCTATCTGGTAGTGACGCCTATCTGGGCTAGGATAAGTGGCTTTCTTTTCACTCTGCCATGACTCAGAGGGAAGGTAGCGTGCTCTGTTCCCTCTCTCTGACACTGAGTTTTTTTTGAGGCTAATGACCACACATCTCTTAGTTGATTCTTTTTATTTCCCATTCTGCTCTGCTTTGCAAATTGGCCTCAAGCTTTAATAATACTCAAGGAGGCACTAAAATCCTGGGGAGGAGAGAAGTGTAGGCAGTGAGTGAGTCCTCTGTTGGCATTCCTGTCATCAAAGCAAAACTCTTTCTCCCCTTGAAGATGAGACAGGAAGAATAACAAACAGACAAAAAATGGAACACATCTGTCAGCATTTTAATATTTTCCTCATTAATGACTATGGAACCATCACATTTTGACTCCAGAGTCTTTGTGACTGATATGCTACATAAGGGAATGGAAAAGGCACTAAGGAAGAGGAAGATGGGGGTAATCAGCTTGACCAGACTGAGAATATGAAGAAAAAATCTATGTGGAAGGCAATGAAGTTTTTATATTTTGGGGGTATCAGTTTATCAGATAACTGACAGGGGGGAAGAAATTAAATCATCACAGTAAATCCTGGATACTAAAATTACCAAAAAAGGTCAATGAAGAAAATGTTAATTACTACTGACTCCATATATTTATTTTCTTCTTTCTGTAACATTTTTGTGAAAATTATCTATGCACATTTATTTTGTACCTTTGGTGAAAACAAGCAGTTAAGTGGAACAGAGGATAAAACACTGGACTTGGAGTCAGGAAGACCTGACTTCAGATTCTGCCTTAGATACTTCCTTAGCTGTGTGACCCTGGACAAGTTATACAACCTCCCCAAGCCTCAGTTTCCTTATCTGTAAAATGTGGACAGTAATAGCACCTACCCCACAGAGTTGTTAGGATCAGATAAATAACATATATAAAGTGCTTTGCAAAACTTAAAATGTTATATAAATACTAATTGGTTAGTATTAAAATAAAAAAGGAATACCTGAGCTTTCACAAATGATCTTCTATAGAAGACCATATATTTATAGTTACACAATTGGCTGAGAGGTGTGGGGAATTGAAAAGCCGTATGAGTTTATTTTTTGTGACTGTAAGAAATCATTTAATTCAGTAGAACAATACATAGCCCATGAGGTGTCTCCTTTACATCTATTAATATGATATCAGAGTCTTTGAGAAATACAACACAAGATAACTGTTCAGTGTTCTTTTCTTTTCTTTTCTTTCTTTTTTTTTTTTGGCAGGGCAATGAGGGTTAAATGACTTGTCCAGGGTCACACAGCTAGTAAGCATCAAGTGTCTGAGGCTGGATTTGAATTTAGGTCTTCCTGAATCCAGGGCTGATGCTCTATCCACTGCGCCACCTAACTACCCCGTTCAGTGTTCTTTTGATTTACTTCAAATCAACAGGCATTCATTAAGCACCTACTATGTGTGGAGGCAGCTAGTGGTTAGAGTGTCAGACACAGAAACAGGAAGATTCATCTTCATGAGTTCAAATCTGGCTTCAGACATTAGCTATGTTTCCCTGGGCAAGTCACTTCATCCTGTTTGCCTCAGTTTCCTCATCTGTAAAATAAGCTGGAGAAGGAAATGGCAAACCAATGCATTATGGCAAACCACTCCATTATTTTTACCAAGAAAATCCCAAGTGGAGTCATGAAGTGGACATGACAGAAACGACTGAACAGCAACATGTGCTAAGCCATTTGCTGAGGTGGGCATGAAGACATGGGAGACACTGAGGCATGGCGTGCAGCTTTTGCAAATATGCAGGGTGTAGGAGATGGCATGCTAAGTTAAGGAGACAGTTGGATATGTAGTCCATTTTGGTTAGACTGTAAGTATATGGAGAGTAAATGAAACTTGGGTACTGGAAAGATAGTGATGCCTTTGATGGAAATAAGGAAGCTTGGAAGGGGGGGAAAGATAACAAATTCAGTATTGGGCATTATGACTTTGAGATATTTCCTGAATATCCAATTTGAAGTACCCAATAGGCAATTGGTGATACAGGGATAAAGCTCAGGGGAGAGATTCTCTCTCTCTCTTTCTCTCTCTTTCTCTCTCTCTCTCTCTCTCTCTCTCTCTCTCTCTCTCTCTCTCTCTCTCTCTCTGACACACACACATATTCTCTCCACTCCATCCTACACATTGCTGCTAAAGTAATTTTCTTTAAGCACATATCTGACCTTGTGACTCCATTACTCAATTGATTCCAGTGATTTCCTATTGCTTCAAGTATAAAATATAAAGCCCTTTTAAATATATATTCACACACACACACACACACATATATATATATTCATGTATATTTTTGTGATTCATCTGCCATAGAGATGAAAGACATACCTATAAAAGCTGATAAGATTTCCAAGAGTGTATAGATGAAGAAGAGAAGAAGGCCTAGGACAGAACCTTGGGGAACACTCATAGTTGGGAGGCATGATATGGACAATGAGCCAGCAAAGGAGAAGGAGGGGACAGAGAGGTTGGAGGTGAACCAGGAGAAAGAAGTGGAAGGAAAAGTGAAAGGAGAGAGTATTCAGGAGGAGAAGGTACTCAATAGTATCAAATGCAGTAGAGAGATTGAGAAGGATGAAGACTTAGAAAAGACCACTGGATTTATTCATCAAGAGAGCACTGGAAATTTGGGAGAGAACATTTTCAGTTGCAAGTTAGACTGCAAGGGGTTGATGAGTGAATAAGAGGAGACAATTATAAAAAGGTTTGTCAAGGAGTTTGGGCTAATAAAGGGAGTAGAGAGGATAATAAAGAAATAAGAAATATAAATATATAAACATATATTAATATAATGTAAATATACAAAGAGTTATACGTTAATATAATATAAATATATTACATTTTATGATATAAATATAAATGCTACAAATAGAAATATGTAAATAAAAATAAAAACAGGAACTTCCTTTCTATCTGAGGAGTCTACGTGTCTGGATCACCATTTCATGAGAGTATCCTACAAGGGTTCCCTTTTTTCCCTATCTTTCTCCTCATTCTTTCCAGCCCTCTTTTAATTGTTATCTTCATCCATTAGAATGTAATGGAAGGGGCATCTCAGTTGTATTTATTTCTTCAGCATTTAGGATAGTGCTGGAACATGATAAGTAGGTGCTTAACAAATGCTTTATTTATCTACATCTATCTATATATATGATACATGGACAGGATACAATAATATTATTAATAATAATAGCTAGCATTTAATATAGTCCTTTAAATCTTACAAAGCTTTTTCCAAATAATACATCCTTTGATCTTCACAACAATCCTAGGGTCAGCTAGGTGGTGCAGTGGATAAAGCACCTGCCCTGGATTCAGGATGACCTGAGTTTGAATCCGACCTCAGACACTTGACACTTAATAGCTGTGTGACCCTGGGCAAGTCACTTAACCCTCATTGCTCTGCAAAAAACCCAACAACAAACAAACAAAAAAACAACCCCCCCCCTGACAATCCTGAGATATAGGTGATATTATTATCCTCATTTTACAGATGAGGAAACTGAGGCAGGCAGAAGAGATCATATCAGCATCTAGGGTAGGAGTTGGGTGGTCCTGTGACTAGTGACCCTAGTAGTAGCTTTCCCAACTGCTAGAGGGTGAGCTTACAAATACTGGATTTATCTTGCCACAGTAAGACCAGCAATAATGGCTCAAAGCTCCTCTCTATAGGTGGGAAGTTTGAGTATTAAATGGCCTTCAGTTCCCCAGGTGTTTTCCCTTCCCTCACTAGCAGGAATCAGCCCTGTCTCCATGTCCAGGTTCCTGGCCCCTTCCCTACAATGTCTGGTCCTGCTAGACCTAGAGAAAGGCTCTCTATAAAAACCCACCAGACTTTGCGGGCTCCATAAACACCCATTCCAGAGTCTTGACATATATGGAGTCTTGGAGTCTGGTGTTGCCTTGGGAAGAATGAATTGGTCTAAATAAAAAGGTTAAATAAGTGACATTAAGCTCATAGTTCCATCTCCTCCATAAAGTCTTCTCTGACTTCCCCATCTTCCAGTGATCTCTACTTTTTCTGGGCTTCCTGGCCTTTACATTCTGTACCAGCTTGACATGTTCTTATATGATAACAATACTATTTTCCATTTATTCAGTGCACTAAAAACTCTTTTCCAAAGTACTTTACAAATATTAATATCTAATATCTCATTTAATGATACCTTGTCTAACTCTGTTTTTTTTTTTCACATGGATTAGCTACTCTGCCCTCTGCATAGTGCTGAGTTACAAAGATTACTTCCTCATCTGGATTTTAGGGCCCTACCATAACCATCACTTTCTCTAATTCTTCTCTTTGATCTAATTAGCCAAGACTTTCATCACCACCCCCCAACCTCTCTACTTACCTAAATCTTGCTCATATTAAAATCTTGCCCATAAAAAATCTTTAATCTTATCCATTTAAAAATGTCACTCAGACCCCACCTCTTCCAGCAAATATCTACCTCCAGCAAATATCAATCAAGTGCCTACTATGTGCCAGGCACTGCCAATTGCCCTGTGAGGCTAAGAATTTATTTACAATTTTAGGTGAGGGCATTGGACTGGAAAGTTATTCCCTACACTTTGGATATACCTTTCCTTTTGTTGGGTCCTTTTTCAGCCTTGGTGAACCAGAGTTCTATGGGTGTAGCGCACTTATCCTCCTTAGCCTGCTCTCAAGGAAACAGACCTTCCTGCCATGGAAAAATGCCTTCCCTCCTCCCCTCCCCTTCCTTTCAACTTAAAAAAAGTGTGATGATACATTTTATTTTGGCAGAACAATTTCTTCTCAATAAATGTCCCCTCATGGTACTTTCTCTTTAAAAACAACTAATCAAAACCACCTGGTTTTTGATATTATAACTGATAGAACATGTCATGTGACACTTTTATAGCTTATTATTTTTTTTAACAGAGAGAATGTGTGTTTTATTATCAGTCATCTGGATAATCATTGTATGTAACATGCCCATGTGAAGTCTTTAGGGCATAAGCCCAGTAGTGATATTACCAGGTTAAAAAGTATGAACAGTTTAGCAGTTTTTCTTGCATAATTTCAAATTGTTTTCTAGAATAGAAGGACCAATTTATAGCTCAACCAATAGTATATGACTATTTGTTGACGTCCCCCAGCAATCCAACATGGGATATTTTCATCTTACCCATCTTTATTAATTTGATGGGTGCAAGTTGATACCTCAGGGTTGTTAAATTTTCATTTCTCTTATTATCAACTTGGAATATTTTTTCCTAGGGTTTTTGATAATTTGCATTTTTTCTTTTGAAAAGTATTTATTCATTTCCTTCTCCCTGCCCCCCCCCACTGCTAGTGCTGTCCCACTGAGAGTACTTTCCATTTACTCTGTATGTATTCTTTCAGCACATAGTAATTTGCATATTGTTTTTCCCCCCTTAGATCTGAGCTCCTTGAACGCAGGGACTTTTGCCACTCACTTTATCCTCTGTGCTTAGCTCAGTGGGGATTTTTTTGTTTGTTTGTTTTTTTGTTTTGTTTTTGTTTTGGTGAGGCAATTGGGGTTAAGTGACTTGCCCAGGGTCACACAGCTAGTACGTGTCAAGGTTCTGAGGTCGGATTTGAACTCAGGTCCTCCTGAATCCAGGGCTGGTGCTCTATCCACTGCGCCACCTAGGTGCACCCCAAAAAATGCTCTTTTGTTTTGATTGTGCCTTTTTATTTTTTATTTTTTTTTGGTGAGGCAATTGGGGTTAAGTGACTTGCCCAGGATCATACAGCTAGTAAGTGTTAAGTGTTTGAGGCCGGATTTGAAATCAGGTCCTCATGACTCCAGGGCCAGTGCTTTATCCACTGCACCACCTAGCTGCCCTCACATAGTGGGGATTTAATAAATACTTGATTGACTCTTCTATTGGGGAATTACAGATTTTCACAAATTCCCTTTAGATTTTGGATGTCCAACCTTCATCAGAGATATCTGATGCAAGGGTTTTTCTCCCAGAACCATAGCCTCTTTTCTTATCCTATGTGCTTTTATTTAATTTGTGCAAAAGCTTTTTAATTTTAGGTGATCGAAGTTGTTTATTTTGACTTTTATAATGTACTCTATTCCTTGTCTGGTTAGGAATTCCCCTTCAACCACTGTTGTGAAAGATAATGACCTGCTGTTTCTGATGATGTGACCTTTGATGATATGACCTTTCTACAGCTCTCTTATCCTTTTTCAAATTCATTGTGGTAAAATGGAGTAAAATGTTGATCTAAAGCCGAGCTTTTTAAGCTGAGGTCCACTGATCCTCAGCAGGTCCATGATAGATTTCAGGGGGTCTGTGAACTCAGATGGGGAAAGAATTACATTTTTATTTTCATTACCCTTTAATTAAAAATGGAGCATTTCCTTAAATTATGATCTCAAAACACCCTTTATTTTGAGAAGGTTTCCCTAGGGATCCATGACAAGAAATTATTAAGCAACTGACAAACCAAATCTACAACAACTGCTTTCTAGCTTTCCCAGTACTGCTCATCAAATAAAGAATCCTTCCTCCAATAGTTCATATCCTTGGGTTTATTGAACCCATGATTAACTGCTGTGTTCATTTGTTTAGGGGTTTTGCTTATCTTGTCTAATTCGCTACTTTCTGAAGAGTCATTCTTTCAGTCCAGGAACTTAAAACTTTTCCCACTTCTTCTAGTACTTCTCCTTGACCTTCAGGAAGCAGCACTTGGGTCCTGAATACACAGGCAGGGAATTAGCCAGAGCTCTCAGTTTTTCTTACTGAGGTGGGCTGAACCTGATTAGCACAGCCAAAGGTAGCCTTCCCTTGGGGGAGGTCAGAAGGCACTTAACATACAGCAATTTATTGTGCTTCTCTTGTAGTTCATCAGGTATTAGGATGGAGTTTGGGGGCTGGATGATAAGGAGAAGTCGAGTTTCTTCTTTATGGCTCTCCTAATTGTCAAGTGTCTATTTCCTTTGCTCTGCTCCTCCTATTCCCCTTTTCCTCCCCAGGCATATCCACCCTTTTGTGGGGTGCACTAGAGGAATTGGCATCTAGGGGACTCACATTCATGCTTCCTGTTCCTATGTCAGCACTTTGAGCTACTTTAAGGGGCTGGAGGCTAGGTTAGGGTAATATCCCTCACCTCTTATTCTTGATGGACATGGCCTTAGGGACCCTGGCTCTCTGGGCTTCTCTATAGTGCACTGAAAAGAAGCTGTTAAACAAGTATCCCAAGAGATACACTCCCCAAAAGCTTGTATCATGTTCCTGTTCTTGGAGCTTTCCCTCCTGACTTCAGTCCTGTAGTATTATTCACCTGCTTTCCTATTGGAGATGGGTTTGGAGTCAAGAAGATGAGTTCAAATCCAGCCTCAGTTACTTACTAGCCATGTGATCCTATGCAAGTCACTTAATTTCTCTTTGCCTCAATTCCCTTAAGTCTAAGATGAGGACAAAGCATAGCATGTGCCTTCCTGGGTCGTTGTGAGAATCAAATGAGACAATATTTGTAAAGCACTTAGCACAGTGCCTGGAACATAGTAAGTATTTAATAAATACATCACTATTGGTAACTTTGGTCTTCCTTGTTTTCTGTTCCTAAGGATTGTGAGATTTAAAATTGGATATATGAGCATTAAACTCCCCTTTAACCTTTCCCTTATATATCTCCCAGACCAGTAAGAGAAAGAAAGCTCTGAGCTTTAGTTAGAAATGGATTACTTAGCTTTTATTGTTTGGGAATTAATTAGCCAACAAACAAAGTAATGCTGATTAGAGAAATAGGAAAGTAGAAATACAAATAAATAGTCTTAGATCTAAGCTTAGTCTATATTCCATATAGAACTCACCAAATCCCAAGGCCACCTCTGAGGCTGAGAACCGCGTCAAGCACGTGCTATTACGGAGGACCAGGCCGATCACCAAGGACCATGTGTTAAAGCTGAGTCAGAGTGTGTGCGCAGAGTGAGTGAGAGAAAAAGGCACCACTTCTGTTCTCTCCTTGCCTTTAAGCTCGCACCAAGGAAGTGGAGTGCTTAGCAGACGCACGGCTGTTCGTCACGGTCTCCTCCCCAAAAGGGTGGTTCTTCAAAAACTGGCGTCCTTCAGTTATCGCTAACCAACTCTAAAAGCTTTCACTTTTTACCACAGGATATTTTTGACTTGGGTGCTAGATTTAAGTGGAGATTAAAAAATAGGATGCACTTGTGGCAAAGCTAAAATTGCCAAAAAATGTTTTGATTAGCAAGTCTATTAGTTTATTTTTTCAATTAATTTTATTTTCTCCAGTTACTTGCTATTTATTTATTTGTTTGTTTGTTTATTTTGGTGAGGCAATTGGGGTTAAGCGACTTGTCCAGGGTCACACAGCTAGTAAGTGTTAAGTGTCTGAGGTTGGATTTGAACTCAGGTCCTCCTGAATCCAGGGCCAGTGTTCTATGCACTACGACACCTAACTGCCCCTTCTCCAGTTACTTGAATAGGAAAAGCAGTAGGAAAGGGAAAAAATATGCTTGCACTTGCTAAAATTATAAAACTATTTTAAGGTGTATTGCCCTATTAGTAAATCAGGATTATAATTTAATTGAAAAGAAACTTAAACACCCTAAAATGTTAATGAATATGCAAAAAGACTCCCTGATACCAGCCTTCCTGACCTATCAGTAGCATTTGGTTCTGTTGACATTTCCTCTTGGATACTCTTCTCCTATCTGGGTTTGTATGTTATAGATTTCTCTTGGTTCACCTCCTATCTCTCTATCTGCTCCTTAGTGCCATTTGATGGGTCATCACCCATATTCCTCATGCTAACTATGAGTATATCCAAACTATGAGTATGTCTTGTACCCTTTCTCTCCTTTTTCTATGATCTTTTTTAGTGATTCTGTCAGTTCCCAAGGGTTCAATTATTCAGATCCACATCCCCAGCCCTAGTGTCTCTACTGAGCTCCAGTATAGTATTGCCAATTCCTATTTGATATTTATGATGGGATGTCCTGAAGTTATCTCAAACTCAACCTATCCAAAACAATTTAACATTATTGTTCCTTCCTCATCCAAAATGACCCCTTTTCTTAGCTTTCCTCTTATGATGTTGAGGGCACCACCATCCTTTTAGGATTTAAAAAAAAAATTTTTAAACATGAGGTCTAGGGTCTTTTTCTGCTCATGACTTTCAGGTAGTCCAATAATTCTTAAATTATTCCTCCTTGATTCCTTTCCTTTCCTTTCCTTTCCTTTCCTTTCCTTTCCTTTCCTTTCCTTTCCTTTCCTTTCCTTTCCTTTCCTTTCCTTTCCTTTCCTTTCCTTTCCTTTCCTTTCCTTTCCTTTCCTTTCCTTTCCTTTCCTTTCCTTTCCTTTCCTTTCCTTTCCTTTCCTTTCCTTTCCTTTCCTTTCCTTTCCTTTCCTTTCCTTTCCTTTCCTTTCCTTTCCTTTCCTTCCTTCCTTCCTTCCTTCCTTTCTTTTGGAGGGCAGTGAGGGTTAAGTGACTTTCTCAGGGTCACACAGCTAGTGTCAAGTGTCTGAGGCTGGATTTGAACTCAGGTCCTCCTGAATCCAAGGCCAGTGCTTTATCCACTGCGCCACCTAGCTGCCCCTTTGATTTATTTTCTAGGCCAGTTGTTTTCTGATGGTATATTGCACATTTTCTTCTGTTTTTTCTCATTCTTTGGACTTTGTTTAATTGTTTCTTGTTGTCTCATGTAGTCATTAGTTTCCATCTACTCCATTCAAATTTTTAAGCAATTATTTTTTTCAGTGAGTTTTTGTCTTCTCTTTCCAGTTGGACTATTCTGTGTTTTAAGGATTTCTTTTCTTTAGTGATTTTTTTATGCCTTTTACCATTAGGCCAATTATTTTTTTTCTTATTCTTCTTGTTATTTTCTTCAATATTTTTTTGGTGCCTCTTTAACCAAGCTGTCAATTCTATTTTCCTAATTTTCTTGTATTACTCTCATTTCTTTTCCCAATTTTCCTTCTATCACTCATTTTTTTTTTTTGCGGGGCAATGAGGGATAAATGACTTGTTCAAGGTCACACAGATAGTAAATGTGAAGTGTCTGAGGTCGGATTTGAACTCAGGTCCTCCTGAATCCAGGGCTGGTGCTTTATCCACTGTGTCACCTAGCTGCCCCCCTCTATCACTCATATCTTTCTTGAATTCTTCCTGGAATTCTTGTGGAGCCTATGATCAATTAGCTTTTTTCTTTGAAGTATTGCTTATAGCTTTTTCATTTTGTTGTTTTCTTCTGAGTTTTTGTCTTGGTCTTCCCTGCCACTGTAGTAGTTTTTTATGATTAATTTTTTTTATTCTTTTTGTTTGTGTTTGGTCATTTTCCCAGTCTGTTTCTTTACTTTGAATTTTAAGTTAAAGTTGGGTTCTACTCACCTAGGGTTGGGAAGGCACTGTGCCAAGCTCTAGGCTTTTTTCATGCTGCTGTTTTCAGAGCTAATTAGGGGAAGGAGAGGAAGTCTGTAAGGTTTTGGTGCTTCTAAGATAGTGTGTTCTGGAGAGAGGTGTGGTTACTGCTTTCCTGATTTGTATTCTGGTCTTTATGCATGAAGGGTCCCTGTTCCCCTGCAGCCACAAGCACTAGGGCTGCCCTGGAACTGTGACCGAGAACTACAAATGGGTAGTAGAGTTGCCAAACAATGCCAGGTTCTACACCCAGTGCCAGCAAAGGATCCCTTGTAGTCTCTTTCTGAGCAGTTGTCTGACCTCTTTATCACCTTTAGACAGAATTCCTGAAGCTCCTGCTGTTGCTGCTGCCTCCAAAGCCCACTGCTGGTGCTGTCACTGCTTGCCCCCTGGGCCAGCCCCCAGTCTGGTGTCACAGACCCCTCTTACTGACCTCCTAAGCTGTCTGAGGCTAGAAAAATGTTTTTCCCTCTCCTTTTGTTGGCTTTGCCACTGTAGAATTCAATTTGAGGTGCTATTTTAAGGTCCTTTGGAAGGGAGTTTTGGGAGAGTTCACCTGGGTTGCTGCCTCTACTCTGACATCTTGGCTCCACTTCACCCCCACCTTTCAGGATTTCAGTTTCATAACCTTGGAGTTAGCTTTAACTCTTTGTTTTCCCTCCTTCTGCATATACAGTCAGTCACCAAATCTTGCCAATTCTATTTCCCTAGAGCTCCCTCATATCTACTTCCTTCTCTTCATTCACATGGCTACCATCCTTGTGCAAGCCTTTATCAAATCTCACCTGGACTATTGTGTAGCCTCCTAACATCTTTCTCTGCCTTTCTCTCTCTCCTCTAATCCACCCTCCACACAGCTGCTAAAGTGATATTCCTAAAGCACAAGTCTGATCATGCTGACTCCTCTGAATAAAAAGCATCAGTGCCTTCCTACTGTCTCCAGAAGCAGTTGCATGGCTCAGTGGATGTTGTTTGTCCTTCACTCTCTAAGAGGACCAAGACAGATGTCATGACTTGCAATGAATTGGATTTAAGTGAGGAAGGGCTGTGCCAAGTAACCAGCCTCACTCTCTTCTCCAGAGCCCTCTGGGTCCGGTGGAAAGATATATTATCAGGATACCTAGAGATGGCCTTGGATGTTTAAGGCAATTGAAGTTAAGTGACTTGTCCAGGGCCACACAGCTGGTAAATGTCAGAGGCTGCATTTGAACTCAAGTCTTCCTGACTTCAGGGCTGGTGCTATCCACTGTGCCACCCAGCTGCCCTAAGGTTCATTGGATAGAGTTCTGGGCTTAGAGAGAAAAGGATCTGAGTTCAAATCCAAACTTAGGGACTTTCTAGCTCTGTGATTCTGGGTAAGTCACTTAACCTCAGCCTACCTCAGTTTCCTAAGCTATAAAATAAGGATAAACATAGCACCTACTTTCCCTCAGTTATGAGAATCAAATGAGATAATATTTGTAAAATGCTCAGCACATAGTTGGCCCTGAATCGATGTTCTTTGGCTACCTTCATTCCTTCCTCTAAAATCAAATACACTTTTGTTGTTGAGTAGTTTCTCTGCTGCTCCAAATGCAGACAATAATAGCTAACATTTCTCTAGTGCCTGTACTGTGTTCGTCATTTCGAGCTCTTCACCATCTGCCTCCAGCCTACCATACTAGACAGGACATGTTACTTCCCTTCACACAGTCTCCAGTCCAGCCAATTTGACCCACTTGTTATTCCTTGTAGGAGTTTCTAGCGCCTTGTTCTGTGCCTTCAAATAGGCTGTCTTTAAATCTCTAGCCACTTTTAAAGCTTAGTTCAAGCAACATCTATATGGACTTCTCTTACTCCATCCAGCTGCTGATGCTTCCCCTCACTACTCCTTGCATTTCCTTTGTATATACTTCCTATTTATTTATATGAGTATATATTGTCTCCCATGATAGAATGTAGGCTCCTTGAGAGAAATGGCTGGTTTTGTTTCCTCTCCTTACTGCCAGGCACATAGTAGTTATTTAATTAATTCCTATTAATTGATTGTGTGTGTGTGTGTGTGTGTATTCAACATATACATAGTTAAATAAACCAAAGTACACACAAGGTAACAGGCTAATTTCCAGAGGGAAGTGATGCTAATAGCTGGGGACAAAAGGAAAGGTTTTATATAAGGACCTGGTACTTGAACTGTTCCAGGAAGGAAGCTGAGGGTTCTACCAAGCAGAAGAGGGGGAGGCAGTGCATTGTAGTTATGATGATGGCCTGTGCAAAGCTACAGAGGTGAACATTTAGATATCATGTATGGAGAACAGCTAGCCAGCCAGTTTGGCTAGGGTGGGGGACATATGAGGGGAAATAAAATAATGTAAGACTGGAAAGGTTGGTGGGAGCGGCATTTTAAAGGGCTTTGAATACCAGACTGAGGAATTTGTACTTTATCCTAGAGATGGCCAGAAGCCATTGAAGATATCTTAGTGGAGGAGGGGGACAAATAGTAGTTTGGCAGCTCTATGGAGGGTGAATTGGAGAAGGGAGAGAATGAGGGTTTGTTGTTGTTATTTGGTCATTTTAGTCATGTCTGACTCCTCACAGTTCCATTTTGCATTTTCTTGGCAAAGATACTAGAGCCATTTGCTATTTCCTTCTACAGCTCATTTTACAGATGAGGAAACTGAGGCAAACAGGGTTAAGTGGCTTGCCCAGGGTCACAGAGCTGGTAACTGTCTGAGCCCAGATTTGAACTCACATCTTCCTGACTCCAAGACTGACACTCTATCTACTAAAGTGACTGAGATTGGGACTACTAATTTTGTGGCTATTGTAATAATCAAGAAGAGAGGTAAAAAACAAACAAACAAACTAGGGTATAAGCTGTGAGTGAAGAGAATGGGATATCTTCAAGATACATTGTGGACATAGATGAAGAAGCTAGCCTTGGGAAGAAAAATATCAGTGGGTGTTGGCAAAGAAACAAATTTCAAAGGCCTTATTTGTGGTGCCTCAGTGCCAAAGATCTCTCAACAATTGCCCTCCTGTCTTGATCCATTGCTAGGATACCAGATCTATATTCCTAGAGAAATAGAGGAATCAAAATTTAACAACTCTGTGCACTTTGTAAAAGAGGAAATACAAATGAAAGTAGGCCAGGTGTCCATTTTCACAGCTGTCAATCTTGGTGGAGGACAGCATGGCAATCTCATAGCTGAAGGGGAGAAGGAAGAAGAAGCTGAAGACAGAGGGAAAAGGTAGCTTGTTTTGATTTCCTGCTTTGTGTATGCCTGACCTTATTGCTTCTGCAATACTATGGAGATTCATGAATTTGTGGTTATGGGAATTCCCTCCACCCACAGGGCTTGCAGTGACTGAAAAATCATACAGTGAGCAGTGATGAGCTTCTCTGAATTTGGCTGGGTTGATTATGGTGTCCATCGGGAAGCCTATATCTGAAGACTTTCTAGTTTGTTAGACATGTAAGAATTTTTAACTTTGATGGCTTATTCTTTAAGAACCCAGGGTCACCACCACACTCTAAGGTAAAGGAGGACTCTAGCAAAAGAATGGACCTGACCTTAGGTAAACAAAAAATTCCTGTGACTCTAACTGGTATTCAAATAATTGATGAATACAGGTCAGAAGCTTGAGGTGCTTCTTCTTTGAGTAAGGAAAGTCATGTAGAAGCTATTGGTAGTCTTTGGTTTAGGGGAAAACCTGCCCCCTGGTAAGTGGGGTCTGTGTACTTACTATTATAAGTAGGCTAGTCTAGGTACCCAGAGTATTCCTGATTGAAGGAGGCCTGCCCAATAGAGGATGAAAGCTCTGGGCTTGGGAGTTATAGTGACACATCTAAAGGGCAGTGTCACAGAATGGAAATACCGCTAGAGGTTGGGAAAAGGTATCTGGGCTCAGCTGTTTAACACATTTGTGTACCTTGTGAAAACCATTTAAACTCTCTGGGCCTCAGTTTCATGATTTGTAAAATGAAGGGTTTGTACCAGGTGATCCTCATGGTCTCTTTCAGTTTAAATCTGCTGATGTAGTCCAAGGATTGATCTCAAAAAATTCTTTCCAAAGTTTATTCTAGTTGTTAATCCCTAAAATGTTGCGAAATTACCCACAAAGCAAGGATAGGGGAAAGGCCTGGAGGCACAATCTAGCTGACTTCTTTCCAGTCATCAGATGAATTATCAGGCTTTATATACTTAGATCTGAGCCATTTTATGACCAAACCTATTTTATTCACTCCAGTTTTCCAGTTAGTTTATCCCCCTGACCCTCATACTTTTTATTCAAGGAAATGGCTTTTGCTGAAAGTGAACCTTTTGCAGGGAATAGTTGAGTACTCTTCCTCCACCCACTTCAGCAGCCTGCCATGGTTATTTTTATGATGTCCTGGTACTCAGGCTTCTAATAATGTCCCTGCACCAAGTTGAGGATAACAATTGATCTCTCCCTTTGCAAATGTATAATTGACTACTAGCACAGTCCAGTATTCATCAGCCCTTGACCTATCAATTGTGGTCCCTCCTTGGGAACAGAGCATTGTTTCTTGGCAGGAAGCATCATCCCTCCAGTGCCACTTCACCTGCCAATCGGCAGGTTTCCAACATCAGCAGTCCATGCCAAGTGCTCCTTCCATTTCCTTGGGGAAGAATTCCATTATAGTCATGAGAGAAAGGCTCACATCTATTATTCCTCCCTACTCCCCTTCTGCTACCCCCAGATGTAGGGCAACAAAGGGGTGCCCTATTGATTCTCTGAACAAGTACCATTGCATTCTGGGTACAAGAGTCTAAAGAATTCACAGGGGATATATAGAGTATCCTTTCTATGAGTGTGGCACTAAAAAGGAGGAGAGATATAGGTCATTGGTTTGAAGAGATTACAGATCAAGTAAAGATTTTTAAAAGGAGAAAACAGACCTGAGGCCTGTGTTCAAGAATCAGGGAAAGAAGGCATAGATAACAATTTGAGAAATAAATAACATGATCAATGGGACAAACGCTTGGAGGATATGGCACAGGAGGTGATTGGGCACTCAAATAGAAATTGACTTTGGCAAGGAGAAAGATTGCCTTTCCATCATATAGTAGAATAAGGGGTAGAAAGGGCAGGTAAAAATGTAGAGGGGTTTAGAATTATGGTGTAGGAAAGATGAAAGAGTTTAGAAAGGAACATTTCGATTTTCTCGGTAAAATAGGAAGTGAGGATATTTTCACATCTGCTCAAAGAGGAGAGTAACTGTGGTGATAAGAACATGAAAAAGGAAGATTTGGGACAGCCATGGAGGGGAGTGAGATAGAGAATTGGCTAGGATCAGAGTATAGTAATGAGGGGCCAATTGATAGTAATTTTAGATGAACACTATTTGTTAAATCAGTTTATTGATATTAACTTCAGAGGCATCTTAGAGGAAAAAAAATTACACCACATCCAGAACTTGTGAAATAAAATTCACACATCATTAGAAAAATCATCTCCCTTTTCTAGGACTCATGGGTCCCACCAAACCACACTTGACCCTTGAGTGTTTTCTCTTGTCTTTTAACAAGCATCCTGTTGATGTCTGCATAGTTTTAAGGACAGTTAAGAGGTGTCCAAGATTTCTCTCACATTCTAGATCTTCTCCCTTTTAGTTAGTTGCTGGAATTTTCAGCTCATCAAGTCCCAATAGCAAGGGCAAACATGGTACCCTCCCAAATTCTAGCTCCCTTTTCTGATTTTTGGGGGTTGGGCAATGAGGGTAAGTGACTTGCCCAAGGTCACACAGCTAGTAAGTGTCAAGTGTCTAAGGCCAGATCTGAACTCAGATCCTCCTGATTCCAGGGCCAGTGCTCCATCTACTGTGCCACCTAGCTGCCCCCAGCTCCCTTTTCTGTTTCCCTTCCTCCTTCAGGTTCTGATTACCTTGGAATCCAATGTGACCTCCATAACTCAATGCCAAGTGAGCACGTGGTATTGATTTCTCATATCCTCCAACCTTCATTTGTGATTGCAAAGTTCCAGGATATCTTTCCATGAAGCATTCACCTTGTACAACAGTGTCCATAAGAGGATTCCTTTCATTTCGCCTTTTCCAAAATTCTTTGTAAACATTATCTTACCTGAACGCTGAGACTGACTTTCTGATGATTTAACTAGGAATTCTGGCCTCTGAGACAAATTCAGTCATTGAGTTGGAGCATGGTCTTGAGAAGGTTTCCTAGTCCACTATTCATCTGGGGGGCTTCCCAGGAACTGTACTATCCTTTCTCAGGGGTTGAACTTGCTGAAAAGAAGCACATCTACCAACCAGGAGAAGCCTGTGTCTTGTTCCTCAAAGGCTGGGGGCCCTAAAACATCAACTTTTAGTCAGCCAAAATGAGGACCAAGGACACATTCCCTCCCCCACCAATGGGAAGGGGTTTCAGTACTTTCTGTGTAGGTGGTCCAGAAATATGTACCCATGCTCATCAGTTGTCACCTGACAGTGCTTCCTGTCTGCCCTGGCCACACCTGGTCTGCAGGAGGGCTCCAGTGACCTCTATCTCTGTTAGTTCTCTATCCTGCCATCAGCCTGCTAGGAGCTTGGAATTGTCCTTCTCTCCCATGATTAGAGTCAGCTGTAAGGCTCAGTAGGAAAGTATAGGGGTAACACTTGAAGTCGTTTTAAGGCAGGGGTTTTTAACTTGGTATCCACCATCAAATTTTTAAGAATGATTTCAATATAATTTCTTTGTATTGTAATATTTTGTATTATGAATGAAAAACCATTGTTCTGGGAAGCTATCTATAGGCTTCACCAGCCCACCAAAGGGGTCCATGGCAAATATGTCATCCTCACTGAAGGAGCATGGCACCCTAGGGAGAAAACAGGAGGCAGCATGTATCAGGCACATTGAACCAGCAACATCACCTTGGCCACTATCTTCCCTCAGACTCCAGATGATGAAGATAGCCCAAGATTCAGAACCCAAGAGCCTTGAGAATGGTAATGCTCCCCATCTCAGGGGGCAAACTCTGTAGGGATGCAGACTGCTAACAGCCACATCTATTAATGACTCGGAAAAGAAACTTCTTACTACCAAAGTCCTTGTCATAGTCAAGTCAAATGTTTGAACACTAGAAACTTAGATGATTTTATCAGTGGAAATGACATCAAAGAAGTGATATGACCATTTCCTTTGCTCCTGTACCTTTTCATCTGACTTTCAGCTTAATCCTTCTATAATCCTTCCTTATCATTATTAGAATATGAGCTCATTCAGATGAAGGACTGTCTTTTCTGTTTGTACCCCCAGTGCCTAGCATTGTTCTTTGCACAAAGGAAGCACTTAATAAATGCTTTGCTCACCTACTCACTCATTCACTAATTTACTCACTCACTCATTCAGAAAAGCTTAAGAACCTTTATTTTAGGGCAAAACCCAGTTTTCACCCTTCACTTTTACTCCCTGTGCTAGAAAGTTAGCTGCCATTAATCAATGACATACTAAGACCATCACTGCCATTGAGGTGGAGACAGATGACCAGGCTTAGGTAGTGACTAGTCCAATACTTTACTGATCTCTGAAATAGGAGAAGAACTAGATTTGGGATCCTGTTTCTGTTATTTAATTACCTGCATGACTTTGGACCTCAGTTTCCTCATGTGTAAAATGAGAGGGTTGCCTTTGGTGGTCTTTAAGGTACCTACCAGCTCTACATCTATGATGCTATATTCTGCGTAACACCCAAAGACAGGTGAACCTCATGACCAGCTCAAGAGAACCAATTGCTAACTCTTCAGTGGGAGCATTTGCACTTCAGAAATTGGCAAATATTGCAAATCAAGGCTTGATTTGTTGTTTCATTGATTGCTTAGACTTAAGAAAGTGATGGAGAAAATGTTAATAATGCAAATTCAATTTAAAAGTATGTCATAGGACTGTCCCTTTAGAGAGCCTGTTGTTAATTTATTGGCAATCCTTGCCCATGACCCATGATCAAAAGCTCAAGTACACTGGCTAGTTCATAGAAGTAGTGGCAATTGAGGTAATACAAGACATCTGAATAGAAGTTCGATGAATGCAGGAATAATAAAGTTTAGAATTCCCCTATAAGACCTCTTTCTATATGTTAAATGCAGCTATCATGGCAACTAGTAATTCCCTGTACCATCCTTTCATTCTGTCCCCGCCAAAGCCTTCAGACTCCTATCACAACTCAGGGGTTGGCTCCTTTACTGTATAGGAGCATTAAGCCTTAAGGTTACAACTTGTAGTCTCCTCTCCCCTTGACTCTTTATTTCTTAGTACTAGGTATAATCCTTCTTCATTATCTTTTTTTCTAAGGCTCCTTTCTCATCCCTTCTGTAGGGCAGTTTGGCTTATTCCCAGATAACCAGCCATTATTCCTTAGGATGTTATCATGTTCCCTCACCAAGCAAAGGTTGCAGAGGGAGAAGCAGACCAGTCCTCATAACTTCCTTTTAGCCACCAGCTGTGTATCAGACTTTGTGCCTTCCATCATGTGGGCTGGTTCTCCCATTCGGCACTTTCCTAATACAAACTATGGGAAGCTAGATGGGCACAGTGGATAGAGTACTGGGTTTGGAATAAGGAATACTCATCTTCATGAGCTCAAATCCAGCCTCAGACACTTACTAGCTGTGTGACCCTGAACAAGTCACTCCACCCTGTTTGCCTAAGTTTTCTTATCTGTAAAATCAGCTGAAGAAGGAATGATAAACAACTCCAGTATCTTTGCCAAGAAAACCCCAAAACGGAGTCATGAAGAGCTGGACACAACATACTACAAGCGATAGAAATATGAAGAAATGGATGGTGAAGGTGAGGATGTACTGCTGATCAGTGCAACCCCAGCTGGACTTCAGGAAGCTTTTCTCATTCCTAGTTTAGCTTTTTTGGGGGAACTTTGGGCTTGCTACTGGAAACACCAGATGCAGATGCCTTACCTTCAGAATGTCTTAGTTGTTAGTAATTCTACCCAGGATTTGGGCAGGAAGGGACTGACAATATTTCATGATATCAGTGATTTAAACCTCATGAATGGTTCTTAGTTATATAGCCAGAATGGATGAAAGCCCACTTTTTGGTGAATCTCACATAAGCCAATATGGAGGAGGTTGCTCTTCTGACCTCCTGGACTGTTTTTTTCCCCTGGGGTTATTATTTTTATTGACTTGAATATATCTTTATGGGTGTAGACCTGGAAAGCTGCGTCACTCAAAGTATACCCTAGCTGAGTGTTTGTATTTAGTAAAAAGGTTTTTAAAAAACCGCCCCATTGATTCAACCTATCCAAGATCTGGACTTGTATTTGGGGTCAGTGTGTAACTGGCCTAAGATAGAGTATTCCATTTAGGAATGTTTTTATACTATTATCAAGTGCTAATATGTGTAATACAGATTGTCCCTCCCTCATGGGCTTGGTGGGAGGTAAAAGTATTTTGTAAATCTCAGTGCACTGTATAAATGTGAGCTCTTTTTATTATTGCTGCCGTTGCTGTTACTGTAGACAATAATTGCAGGTTGGAGAGAGACTGATGCTCACTAGCATTAGACTACAAATGCCTCATGGTGGAAGTAGGACTAAAGAAGGGTCTTGTACTATAGTTAGGACATGAATAGATGAGGAAGAATAGTGGAAGAGAGGAGAGAGAAGGAAGTCTGGGATGGGAAAGAGGAACAACATGAATGAAAGGACAGAGGCAGGAATTGTTCTGGTATATGCAGGAGATGGTGAAGGTACCTATATTTGGCCACCACATGGGAAATACTGTGAGATAAGACTGTGGAGAGCCTCGAATGACAGGCTGAGGAATTTGGGTTTTAACCAAGAGGCCAAGGGTTCTTTTAAACTTGTGTGTGTGTGTGTGTGTGTGTGTGTGAGGGACCTCTTTGGGAATCTGGTAAACCCTATGGGCCCCTTCTCAGACTCATGTTTTTAAATGCATAAAATAAAATACACAGAATTACAAAGGAAGTTAATTATATAGAACTGAAATTATCTATCTATATCTATCTATCCTTCCTGTTATCTACATATCATCTATCATCTATCTATCTGTCCTCTATCAATCAGTCTATCTATCATCTATCTATCTATCTATCTATCTATCTATCTATCTATCTATCTATCTATCTATCTAGTTCCCAGATCCCAGGTTAAGAACCATTGGTTTAGGAAGATGGGAAGCATTTGAGGTTCTTGGGTAGTGGGATATTCAAAAGAATAACTACAGGAAATCCTGTGGAAAACTACCTTAGGCCTATCCTTGCTAGGGGGTGCTGTGGCAAGTGTGGGGTCATGAATTTCCCCATTCCTTGCAAATGCTCATTGTGTCACCCACCTCTATTCCTAACTCAGACCCATTTCATTCCCCTACCCTCCCTCATTTCTAAATATATAATTTTAGAGTATAAGAGAGAGTAGAGGAGGTGATGGACAGGAAGGAAGGAACAGCAGCAGAAAATAGCTATTATCTTAGAAAAGGAGCTCAGTGGTACTCTTTCCAGATGGGATGTAAAGCCCTAGGCTTCTATTCATCTTAGTTATCATCTTTCCCCATTTAGTGTAGCCAAACCCTCATGTGCAAAACTTCCTCCATTTGTATATCTACAATTTATAGTCTTACAGAGTTGCCTGGGGCACTAAGTTGTTAAGCAACTTGCCCAGGGTTACATAACTACTATGAGTGAGACAGACCTTGAATGTAGGTCTTCATGGCTCCAAGGCCTGATGTCTTTCCACTGTTGTATGCTACCTATCTTGTTACTTGTTACAGGAGAAGAAATGCTGTTGTTGGCATTCTGTCAGTGCCCTTATTCCCCCCTCTCCAGTCAGTCAGTCTGTCTGTCTGTCTCCCTCCTTTCTTCTCTTTCTCTGTCTCTTTCCCTCTCTCATTCCTTATCCTTACAATTCAACAAGCATTAATTAAGCACCTGCCAATCCTTGGAACACAGAAACAGAAATAAAACAGAATCTACCTTCAAGGAGTTCACATTCTATTGGGAGAAATAGCATAACAAACACATAAGGGGGTAGGACAAAATATTGATGTGTATCCACAATTAGGGAGCAGGACATGGATGATGGTCAGATGATCCCAGAAAGTGACTGAGAAAGAGCAGTCAGACAGGTAGGAGGACAAACGAGGAAAGACAATCATGGAAACCCAGAAAGGAGCATACTCAACAAGAGAGAATGATTAACAGTGTCAAATGCTACAATACAAAATAAATACAAAATTATTGGGGAACACTAGCAATGAAGGGATCAGAAAAGGCTTCTGGGAGGAGATGGCACAAGATCTGAGCTTTGAATTCAGCTAAAGATTCTAAGAGGTGAAATTGAGGATGTAGAGTATTCTGGGTATGAACTTTGAAAAGTCAAGCAGATGGGCTATGGAATGTTATATTGGAGAAATAGGAAATAGACCAGTTTGGCTGGACCAGAGAGTATATGAAGAGAAATAATGTGTAATAATTCTGGAAAGGTAAGTTAGAGACAGTTTGTGAAACATTTTTAATGTCAAATGAACATTGACAGTAGGGAACCATTCAAAATTATTGAATAGGAGAGTAACATTGTGAGAGCCGTGCTTTTAGAATCTCTGTTTGGCAGCTGCATTGAGAATGGATTGGTAAGGGCAAGCCAGAGAAGGGAGGCTGATTTGGAGGCTATTATAGTAGTACAAGGAAGAGGTGATGAGAATCTGAATTAGGATAACATGTATGTGAATGGAAAAGAGGACAGATTCTGATAGATGTTCTGACAGGGAGAATTGATAGGACTTGGCATCTAATTGGATATGAGGGGGAGCTTAGAAAGAGGGAAGAGTTGAGGATGATTTTGAGGTTGCAAATTGGAAGGGTATTGGTTCTTCTGTTGATCCCTCAAGAGGAATAGGGACATTAGGAAGTATTAGTGGGGTGTTTTGGGGGGAGTGGAAGAGATACATTCCAGGTTTAAGGCAATGGTGAACAAAGGTATGAAGCTGAGAGAGGAGAATGATGAGAAGTAGATTGACTAGAAAGTAGGGAGCATAAAGGGGAGGAATGTGATGTAAAGCTGAAAGGCCAGGTTGGAGCCAATCTCTGCATGGAAGTTAGCTTGGCAGAGGGGAGATAGCATGATGTAGGGGAAAGAGTGTTGGATTTAGAGTCAGAAGTCCTGGGTTTGAATCCTGGCTCTGTCAATTGTTTGCTATTTGATGACTGAGCAACTTATTTTGCCACACTGGGTGTTTCCTCAATTGTAAAATGAAAGAGCTGGGCTGGATCAACTCCAAGTTCCCTTTCAGCTCTATATGCGACACAACTGAGTTTGAAAATTAGACATATTTTTACTTATTTTTTTAAATGGAGGAATGACCTGTATTTAAAAAGCTGTTTAGGAAACAAAAGAGTGACTTCTATTTTTTAAAAAGTACATTAGGAAAATTAATCTGACAGCTAGGTCAGATGGAGGAACTGGTGGGAGGAGAAGTTCTAGGCAGAGAGATAGGAGGACTAGGGTGAGGGTTCCAATCAGAGTTTTGATGGTGGGATTAGAAGGAGGGGACATATGTAAGACTGTTACTTGACTTAGGACCAATGGGATTTACCAACTGATTAGATGTGGGAGGTGAGGAAAAGGGAAAATCAGAGGTCATTCTGAGGACCTTTACTAAGATGAGCAGAAGCTAGTGCTATGGATCCTGCCACTTGGGGAAAATTCTTATAAGTGCTCTGGAGAATTCTGTGGAAGACCACATGTCAAATGAAGTGGGGGAGGGAAAGACTAGACAATCATGGCATTACAGAATTTCATTCTTGGAAGGGACCTTGGAAACCATCTACTCCAACTCATACTTCCCAAAGGAATACTCCTGTTAACATACCTGCAAAATCCTCATCCAGTCTTTGCTTGAAGTCATTCAATGAAGGGAAATTACTATATTTTGCATGAGTCCATTCCACTTTTGGGTATCTCTTTTTGTTAGGACTTTTTTTTTCTTGACATCAAGCCTAAATGAGCCTCTTTGTAATCCCTACTGATAACTCCTAGTTTAGCTCTCTCTGACAAAATAAAAAAAGCCTAATCTTTCTTCTACTTTCCTCTGTGTGGGTTTACTTATTTGCAAAATGTTTGCCTTAGACATTTTTTTTTTACAGGGCAATGAGGGTTAAGTGGCTTGCCCAGGGTCACACAGCTAGTAAGTGTCAAGTGTCTGAGGTTGGATTTGAAGTCAGGTCCTCCTGAATCCAGAGCTGGTACTTTATCCACTGCGCCACCTAGCTGTCCCCAACAATATATTTTTAGGAACATTTCTCAGTCACAGCCTGGGTTCATTCTCCTTTGCTTCCTTATCAGTCACCCAAATCAGCTCTCTCAGAGGTGGAAGAGAGAGAAGATACAGGTTAAGAGAGCGCTATTGAGGGAAAGTGTTAAGGGGTTTAATTTTTTTTTTTTTATACTGGGTCACAAGTGAAGTCCTTCCTCTCCTAGGACACAAACTGAAGAAGAGTGGTCTGACAGATCCCCTCATAGTTTTATATTCTTATAATGGAAGCAGCAGTGTATTACAGCTCCACAGGAATAATCAAGCCAGGGATCATAAACACAGACTTCTTAGTAGTCAGTCCACAGCTGGGAAGCCAGTAAGCAAGCCAGGTCAGTGATACAGAGGCCTGACAAGACAACTCAAAGTCCCTAAGTCCTTAAACAGACAACCATGGTTCTTAAAGAAGAAAGGAAGTGAAGGAAGATCAGGACTCATGGACCTTTGGTTAGATGACATAAATCTTACATGACTGACAGGGAATAAGTTAACTCAAGTTTCTTATACGTCGCATATCACATTACATTTTTTTAAAATGAAATTTTTGTAGCACTCATTTTGGGTTCATTTTCTCATTTCTCATTCATGTTGGCATCTCAGACCACTAGAAGGCAGTTGATGACTATTAGTCTGCTCAGGGATCTCTAGGGGGTAACTCTGAGGGCCTGAGGTTTCTAATATTCTAGCATGGGAATCTCCATAGGTGTGTTACCTATTTTAAATTGGCCAAGTTAACTCCATTAACTTTTACAAATTGTTTCTTGTCCTTTGATCTCAAAGAGGACCATGACATCAGGAGGTGATGTCATGACTTGAAGTAAATTGGATTTAAGTGAAGGAGGGCTGTGAAAGGTCACCAACCCCACTCCCTCCTCCAGAGCCATCTGGGTCCAGTGGCAAGATAGACATCAAGACAATTGGAGATGGCCCAAGATGTTTAAGGCAATTGGGGTTAAGTGACTTGCCTAGGGTCACACAGTTGGTGACTGAGGTAAGATTTGAACTCAGGTCCTCTCAACTCCAGGGTCAGTGCTCTATCCACTGTGCCACCTAGCTGCCCCTAGTATTTACTGAGAAGGTATAGCAAGAGTTGTTGGTGCAAAAAAAGACCCCCAAACTGGGACACACACTTTCCCTTGCACACACAAGGTCCTGGGGAGAGTGGGCTTAGATTTAAAGTACAAAGTCAGTCAGACACATTTATAGAGAATTTGTAGGTCCTTGGTAGGGTGGTATCTCAAGATCTGGGGCCCTAGGAGTCCTTTTCTCCCTTTGTTGAGTCCTCATGAAGTTTTGCTCATATGTAGCTCTCAGTGGGAGGGACATTATCTCATCTCTTCTTTGGGGCCAAACTTGATCATTAGAATTACATAAATTGTTTCCTTTTTGTTGTTATTCTTTCCTTCAACATTATTATATTAATTGTGTGTGTTGTCTTCCGGGTTCTGCTTACTCCACTCTACTTTAGTTTGTGCTTTCCCATGCTCCTCCAAATTCTTTATATTCATCAATTTTTAGCTCAGTAACATTCCATAGGATTTATGTACCAAAATTTGTTTATCCATTGCCCAGTCAATAGGGATCTACTTTATTTCTAACCATTTGCCACCATAAAAATGCTACTATGAATTTCTTGGTATGTTTGGGGACTTTCTTTCTGTCTCTTACCTCTTTGGCTTATATAATTAACAGTGAGATTCTCTGGGTCAAAGGGTATGGATATTTTAGTTACTTGAAAAAAAGTTCCAAATTGTTTTCCAGAATATTCAGACCAATTCATAGCTCCATCAACTGTGTGATGTTTTTGTGGCATCTTCAGCAATGACTATTTCCAGTTTTTGTTGTATTTGTCAATTTTCTGAGTGTGAAACTCACATCTGCTTTTATTCTTGTTTTTTTTTCTCATCTGCTTTTAAACACGCCAACTATTTATATTAATTTTTGTTACATAGTGCTTGGACTGAGCAGCAGATGCCTACAATGCCTCTTGGAAAGAGCATTGAACTATGATTTAGGAAACTTATGGACTATTAGAGCTAGGAGGAACTTTAAATCAATCAATCAATCAACCAATCAATATACATTCATTAATTATCTGCTGTGTACCAGGCACTAAGCTAAGTGCTGAGGATACAAATACAGAGAAGAAAAGGTGGGGGAGGAGAGAGAGAGGGTACTTGATACAGAGGTGTGGTGGAGAACACAGTCAGAGAAGTTCTCAAGTAGAGAAGCCAGGTGAGAAGTGAAGAGATGTCTAAACAGCTTTCTTCCTAAGTGGAGATCATTAAAGATCATTTAGTCCACCTCCCTCATTTTACAAATGGGCAACTGAGGTCTGGCTTGGGAAAGTGACTTGCCTGAGGTCACAGGCAGAGTTAATGATAGAAGATTCAGTCTCCTCCCTACTGATCCCATAGTCTTTGAATTCCCACACTCTGCATCCAAGGTTTTTGTCCTGGTTCTGTTGCTAGTCAGGTATTGACCTCTGTAAACCTCTATTTTCTCTCCTGTTGTAACAGGATTATTGTGAACATAAAGTGAGGGGAAAAAGATGTGAAGGTTTTGTGAAACATTAATGATACTATAGACACCAAGTATTACTATAAGAGAAGAGCCCACAATCTTTCTTTAAGTGTCCTCTGGATACCATGATCATATTTAAGGCTGGTGGAAAGCTTGCTTCTGACTTCATCAAGATCAAGCAAGGGAGTCTTTTTGAGAATGAATGATTGAGAATCCCACCCCCATGATGCAGGGAGGAAAGTGTCCATTTGGCTAGGTAGCCGCATTATCCCAAGTGCCTCCTGCCCTTCTCCCTTCATATTTCCCTCAGTAAAACAATGTGTCTTGTTGTGGTAGCTGGTTCTGGGCTCCAAGTTGAAGCCCAACCAAGAGGGTCTTGGACGGGAAGCCTTTATGGCCTCTAGCCCCAGAGTACAATGGTTCCAATTCTTTCCCTGTTGGAGGGGGTGGGGGTGGGGCTCCATCTCGCAGAAAGATAACTGATATAGTGTTTTAGCTTTGGTTGCCTCCATCCCCTAGGGCTCTCTATGTTCATTTCTTTGACCTTATGAGTTTATCCAAAGAGGCAGGACAAGGCTTATATATGAGAAGGAAGTGAAGCTTGGAAGGAAGGCTGCCATTATTTTCTCCCTTTCTGAAAACTCCATTGTGCCAAGGACTAATTCATACTCTCTGGACACTCAGCAGTCTCTGGTGGGGACTTGGCTATATTTGCCTCCTTTTTCAGTATGAGGACATATGCCCAATGTGTCAAATTTCCCCACCAATCCATCCACAGAAAGGGCAAGGAAGGAATATAATCAGATGGGATCACTTATGGACGGCTCATCCCTTCTTGGCACCGCTCAAACTGTGCTTCCTACTTCACCACCTCTAATGCAGGTGCTACGGTGGGCTGGTGTTTTCTTTGCACCTGGGGAACAAGTGAAGAGAATGAGCTGTGTTTACAGATAAAGGTCAGACTAGATGAGCCCTGGAATAGAATATAGGGGATATTTTCTGGAGAGGCACCCTGCATAGGGATGGTGGGGCCAAGGACTATCCCTCTAGAATTTACACATGGTGTCTTTCTCCTCCCGCATGTTTATTCAGGTGAAATCATATTAAAATGATAAAGGTTAAAGATAGCCTTAGACAGGGAAAGAAATCACCACATGGGAGCCTAGCAAGATGAAGAGGTAGAATGGAAATTAATTGTTTTGCCCTTTTGCTTTTTGGGATGGGGGAGTGGGAAGGTTTAAGGTTTGTTCACTTAATCACAAAATTTTTTGAGAAGGAAGTGCCTTTAGAGGCTATCTAAGCAGTTTGGTGGTACAGTGGATAGAGCACTGGGCTTGGAATCAGGAAGCCTCATCTTCCTGAATTAAAATTTGGCCTCAGACACTTACTAGCTGTGGGAGCCATTTGCCTCAGTTTCCTCATATGTAAAATGAGCTAGGAAATGGCAAACCACTCAAGTATCTTTGTCCAGAAAACCCCAAAAGAGGTCATGAAGAGTTGGACTTGACTGAAACTAACAGTAGTCAGAGGCCATGTAGACCAACCCATACCAGTAAGAAATGTCCACTATACATATTATCCAGCCTTTGAAGACTTTCCATGAGGGGCCACCTGAGACCTCTCAAAGCAGCATACTCTCCTCATGGGTGGCTGTAAACGTTTGGAAGTTTTTTCTAAATCTGTCTCTTTGCAACTTGTCACTGCTCCAGGTTCTGCCCTCCAGACCAAACAGTCCAAGTCTAATCTCTTTTCTTTATGACAGCCTTCAAATACTTGAAGTCATGCTTATGTTATGGCAAAACCTATATGAACTGATGCAAAGTGAAGTGAGAAGAACTGAAAGACCAATGTGCACAGTATTAGCAATGTTGTAAAGATGATCAACTATGAAAGACTTGACTATTCTGATCAATATAACAGTCTAAGACAATTCCGAAGAATTGATGGATGATTAAAAAAAATGTTATTCTCTTCCAGAGAGAGAGAACTGATGAACTCTGAAGTGCAAATTAAAGTATTATTTTCTTATTTTATTTTTTGCTTTTTTAAAAAGTATGGCTAAGATGGAGATATATTTTGTATGATTTCACACTTATAATTGATATCTTATAGCTTGCCTTCTCAATGGGCAGGTGAAGGGATTGGAGGAAAGGAGAGAATTTGGATCTCAAAATTTTAAAAGAATGTTTAAATATATATATATATATATATATATATATATATATATATTTAAAGGACTAATTATGTTATCTTGGGCAGAAGGCCTTCTTTCCAGATTCCCCATGAGATTGCCTTCAATCTACTCTCTATTGTTAGACTGTTGTCACCCCATTAAATGTGAGTTCCCAGAGGGCAGGGACTATGTTTTTGCCTTTCTTTGTGTCTCCACTGCTTTGAAAACTACCTGAGAAGTAAAAACTTAATGTTCATTGACTTCCAGACCTTAGAGTCTTCTCTTTTCCAGATTAATTATGCTGAGTTCCTTCAACAAATCCTTATACAACAGGGATTCACAGCTCTTCACCACCCTGGTTGTCTTCCTCTGTGTAATATTCAGCTTATCCATGTCCTTCCTAAATGGTGGCACCCAGAACTTAATACAGAGTGGCCAAAAGTCATGAAGGGGTTTCAATATTTAATAACTCCTTTATTTTTTGTTTTTAATTTACAATACTGTACCATCATATATAGTATATATAGGAAATGAATTTACATTACATGTGAAAAATTAAATCTCATAAATGGTAAAAAATAAAGAAAAATTTTTCCAAAAGTTATTAAAACATCATGACTTTTGGCCCATGTATAATAATGCCATATGCATTCTGACTAGGATAGTGTGTAGTGAGACAATTGCATCTTGATTTCTGAAAGCTATGTCTCTCTTAACATAGTCCAAGATAGCTTTTTCACTGCCAGGTTACACTGAAATCTCATGTGGAGCTTGCATCCAGCTTGGATGCATTGGTGCCTTGGGGTATTTTTATTCTGTTGGTAGAGTTCAATCCTTTCCCCCACTTGCTGTTTCCCCAAGTCATTGTCTGTTATCCAGGCCTCAAAGCAGAAAGGAGCCTGGGATCTTCAATTCAGTTCAGGCCTTGGGCCAGCTTTTCCTGAACCCTCAGTCTAGTGAGAGCTGATCTTGATATATTGCTGAACATATTGGCATCAATGAAGCCAAAAGAATTATGATCCAACACCTCCAGGCTGGGGTAGGCCAGTGTGGAGGGTGTTAGAATGTGGAAGGATCATGAGTTAGGGGGCAGTGACATTTCTCATGGAAGACTAGGCACAATGAAAGTTGAACAGAGAAAGCCTGTTTGTCCTGGATGTTACATTTCATTGGTCAGATTGACTGACTACCAGCCTATTAGGAAGAGACAGAGGCTTTGTTGATAGGGAGGAACCTAACAGCCTGGGCAGTCAGTCAGCTGAGTCTCTTGAGCCTAAACTTGGCCTTTGATGTAAATAAGAGTGGGCAGCAGGTGCATGAGGTGCAGTGGAAAGAGAAATAGAATTGAATGAGAGAATCTGAGTCTGGGTCTGAGTTCTGGCTGAAACTTACTTGCCTGGGACTGCCAAATGTCATTTACCCTCTCTGACTCTTATTTTCCTCATCTGTTAAAATGTGAGTAATGATACCCACCATCTACCACACACAGTGGCTGTGAGGAAATCTCTTTGTAAACTCTCAAGTGCTATAGAAATGTATATTATTATTATCATCGGAGTCATTGTTGTTGGACCTTAGCACTCCATTGGACTCTATTAGACTGTGAACTCTTTGAGAGTCAAGACTGTCTTTTACCTTTCTTTGTATTCCTAGCACTTAGCAAAGGGTCTGGCACATAGTAGTAGATGCTTAATAAACAACCAAGGCCACCTCCAGTTGTCCTGAGCTATATCTTGCCACTGGACAGAGATGACTCTGGAGGAAAGAATGAAACCAATGACTTTGCACAACTCTGCCTCTCTTAAATCCAATTCACTTGCAAGTTAAGACATCACCTTTCTGGTGTCACTGGTTCTCTTTGAGAATGAAGGATAAGGGCAGCTAGGTGACACAGTAGTGGATAAAGCACTGGCCCTGGATTCAGGGGGACCTGAGTTCAAATCTGGCCTCAGACACTTTACACTTACTAGCTGTGTGACCCTGGGCAAGTCACTTAACCCCTTCATTGCTTTGCAAAAAAAAAATTTAAAGAGAGAATGAAGGATTAAAAATCTATTGACCCATTGGCTAGGTTTGACAGATGTATCATGTTAGGAGCAGGCTTAACATGTTCCTCTTATGTCTCAGATTCTCTTGTGTTCAATGGGGGGGCCTTTCTTAGGGTTAGAACTACAAACACATTCCTCCTCTGTTCCACTGAGGGTGGCAGATGGTGCTTTCTCTCATAGTGTGTATACTTGAGCATTGTTTAGTTACTCATTGTTTCCACAGATGAGGACCTTGTTCAGGCCTTGATGACGGCTCCTTAACAAAGTAAGAAATTCCACTGAGTTGGTTAAATCTTTGTTGGGGTAAGGGGAATCCTGCCTTCCATGTCTTTTTCCTCTTTTGTCCACTTCTTCTTTAAAGTCCAGCTCAAGTCCCAACACCCACAAATAGCCTTCTCTGATCATTCTAAATTTGGCTCCCTTTGTTGTACTCAACTTTATACACCGGGTGGGTCAAAAATCATGATGTTTTAATAACTTAAAAATATTTTTTCTTTATTGTTTTGTCATTTATGAGATTTGATTTTTCACACATACTGTCAATTAATTTTCCTATATATACTATATAAATTCTATGGTATTGTCGATTAAAAACAAAAAATAAAGGAATTATTAAATATTGAAACTACTTCATGACTTTTGGCCCAGCCTGTACAATTGCCGCAACCAGGCATTTGGGTTTGTTTCATGTCTATCATTGCCTCATTAGGCAGGAGTCTCTTTGAGGACAAAGATTGGGTCTCAGTCTTCTCTTGTAATTTCCCTGGGATATACAGAAGGCTGATGGAAAATAGGTCAGCTGACTCATTGGTGAACTGCCTTGAGCCATGCTGTCCCCAGAACTTTTGACTTCATTTCTAATGGAAGTGGATCTGTACTTTCCCTGGAAGTTTGTTCCCCACCCCAATCTCTCTGCCCAGGGGGGATTTGCCCTTGTTCAATAAGTCTCAATCCCTCCATTTGCCCTTGTTCAATAAGCAAGTAAAGGATCCACTTTGATGCCTAACACTTTCTGGAGAGGAACATTAACTTATTTTCGCTCAGATTCCCTCCAACAGGTGGATCCACCCCTTGATTATTGAGCAAGGGTGTGGGGTGGGTGAGTAAACAGAGGAAAATTCAGGAGTCTATAGAATTGTAGATAGGTTCACCATTCTGGGAGAACCTCAGGTCTGATGGCAAAGGGAATGACATATATAACATCTTGGAAAAAAAATCACTAGAATCAGGACATTTGGACTCTAGCTCCAGTTCTGCTACTAACAAGATAGATGTATAACCTTGAACATGACATTTCTTTCACTGAACCTCAGTTTCTTCACCTGAAAAAGAAGGTGAGGCCCAGTGATTTCTAAGGTACATTTTTTTATCCTAACATTTTATGGATTAGTCTTGTTCCTTCATTTTGTATATGAGAACATTGAGGTTTAGGGTCTAATTCATTGATTCATTCAACAAACATATTTAGTAGTGATTTTGTGTAATACTCTGTACTTAATTCTTGGTGTAAATAAGACAATTTATAGGCTAGGGCACTATATAAGTATATATAAAATATGATAATATAATAATATATAACTATACATACATCTATCTATATCTATATCTATAGCTATAGCTCATGCTCATATTCTATTCTACATGAGAAAGTGAAATGTGAGGTTGGAGAAAGATAATGTCCAGCTAGGGAAATTGGGGATAGCTTCATGGAAAGAGTACTATTTCATCTGGGCCTTGAAGGTTGATGGGGGTGGGAGGAAAGACTATTTAAGGCATAGAGAAAAGCAAAGCCATGGAGGAGAGAAAGCATCAAATATGTTCCTAGATGATGATTGATCCATCTTCATAGGATTGTGTCACACATGCAGGAGTATCAAATGAGTCAGTGTGTTTCAGTGGAGAGAAACCTAGGTCTAGCATTCAAGAACTAAAACTTAGTTTTTAATGCTAATACTGCCACACATTACTTACATGATTTGGGGCAAATCACTTAACCTCTAGGGGCCCAAGTTTACTTGTCTGTAAACTGAGGGGATCAAAGTAGGTGATCTATAATTGTTTAGATTATAACAATGGGGACCTGATTGGTTTCTCTTTCTTAATATCCTTCTTTCTCCATTCTATCCTTTCCATTCCTACCAAAGTCTTTTTCTTAAGCAGAGATTCAATCATGCCAGTCCCATACACAATCAACTCCAGTCAACCCTATTGGCTCCAGGGTCAAACATAAACTCTTTTGTTTAGCTTTAAAAACTCTTTACAAACTTATGTTCCCAGACTAATTGTTTCCTCACTCTATGATCCAGCTACACTGGCCTTTATTTTTCCTTCATGAAACTGTATCTCTATGCCTTTGTATTGGTCTTCTCCCATGCCTGAAATGCCTTCTGTCTTCATTCCTTATGGAATCTCTCTCTTCTCTCAAGTCATAGCATAATAACCACCTTTTACCTGAAAACTTTCCTGATTCCCCCAACTGCGAGTTCCCTCCCTCTCAAGTTACGTTGTATTTGGCTATTCTGTGTTTATTTCTATTTTTTTTAACCTTTATTCTCTATATGTTTATATATGTTCTTGTCTCCCCTTTTAAAATGTAAGATCTATAAGTAGGGATTGTTTCATTCATTTTATTTAATCCCCAGTGCCTAGCACACTGTTGTTGTTTAGTAATTTTTTGGTCACATTTGACTTTCTGTGACCCCATTTGGAGTCTTCTTGCCAAAGATACTGGAGTGGTTAATCATTTCCTCCTTCAGCTCATTTTATAGATTAGGAAACTGAGGCAAACAGGGCCAAGTGACTTGTCTAGGGTCACACAGCTACTAAGTGTCTGAGGCCAGATTTGAACTCAGGATGATGGGTCTTCCTGACTCCATCCACTATATCATGTAGGTGCCATGCCTAGCAAATTAAGTGCTCTATAATTGATACAAAGTTCCTTCCTGCTATAAATCTATGATCCTGTGATCCCAGAGGCTTTTAATAACCTACTAAGCAGTTTGGACTTTGTTAAGTTGGCCAGAGGGAAATGTTTAAGGGATCTCAACAGAAAACTGATATGATCTATTAACCCATTAGCAGTCTATAGGATGGATTGCATGGCAGAGAAGAGTCTCCAAAGGGTGTGGACAATGGGTAGGAGGAGGTTATTATAGGAGCCCAGATGGAAGATAATAAGGACTTCTCTAGGTTGGTGGCAGTGGGAACAGGAAGGGTTATAGGGATGCAAAAGGGTATTTCAAAAGGTAGAATCAAAGGGATGTTCCAAGTTTATGGATATGGGAAGTGACATAGAAGTAAGAGTCAAATGTGGATGTTAAGGTGAATGAATACTCATGTCCTTGATAGAAATGGAGGAGGAGAAGGAAGAATTAGTTTTGAAGGTAAGTTTATTGATCTGATTTTGAACATATTGAATTTGAAGAGCATATGATAAAACCAGGTGGAGATGTGGCTCTGGAACCTAAGGATGAGGGCAGGAAATATAGTGTTGGGAGTCATCCACATGGAGGTAATAGCTGAAGCCTTTGGGGTGAGGGGAAGAGTATATAGAGAGAAGAGAATAGGATCAAAGACAAACTTGAGAAACCTGAAGAGACTGGAAAGAGGAAGGGGCATTAATGAAGGAGATGGAAATGAATCAGTTAGAGAGATAGGAGGAAAACCAGGAGTGTTTGTTGTCTCTGAAGCCAAGGGAGGAAGAAGTGTCAAAGAAGTCAGTTGGTCATCAGTATTACAGGAAGTCCAGAAGAATGAGAACCAAGAAAGTACCACTAAGGAAGTAATTTCAGTTTCAATAAAGTTGTAATTGGCAGCAGATTATAAAGGATTAAGGAGTGAATAGTGAGCAAGTGGAGATGTTGTGACTTGCCTAACATGACACATGAGAGTTAGTGACAGAGTTACAAGACCCCAGGAATCCTGCCTCTTGATCCACTGGTCTTTTCCTTTCAAGTAAGTCTTCATGGAAGAGGTAGGATTCATGGGAACTGTTCCACCCACATACTTCATGAATGTTTGTGACTGAGTTCAAATGACTTCTGTGATTCAGGCCATTTTCTATTTGGGCTTTCTCTCTCTCTCTCTCTCTCTCTCTCTCTCTCTCTCTCTCTCTCTCTCTCTCTCTCTCTCTCTCCTCAATCTGACAACTGAGTTGTACTCATTATTCCTTTTACTTTACCTTTAACACTTTTTTGTGGGATGAAAGGGATCATTGTGCTCCCTTTTGTCTTAAGCAGTTGCCCAGAAAAAGAGTCATAAAAAGAAATTCTGGCTTCTGGTGTAAATTCTTTTTTGTTGTTGTTGTTTTTGTTTTTGCAGGACAATGAGGGTTAAGTGACTTGCCCGATGTCACACAGTCAGTCTGGTGTAAATTCTGTTGGGGGGGAAGCAGAAAGGGAGATGTCTTAGAGCTTGGGACTCAAGTCTCCAAGGGGGCAGAGAGGAGACCCTAGGACAGACTCTGTGGGCCAGGAGAAAGCTCAATGGGTATTAGTGCTGGGGAGAATGAAAGAACTGGGCCAGAGAAAATCTTACCTGGGGTGTGGGGAGGGCCAAGAATCCCATCTCAACCCATATATTCCAACATTATTGCTGATTTCTTGTTGCTTTATGAAAGGTATGGAGTGGGACAGAGGGAAATCCACATTGGTCCAGTGCTGGGAGAGGGACAGCCTAACCACCAACTCTGATGGAGGGCAAGGGATATGGGAGGTATGTAGGTGATGCAATCATGCTAGAAGGCAGAACTCTAGTAATAGGACATCAGAGGGGTGGAAGCAGGTGGTCTCATCAGGAGGGGCTATCAGGCTACAAGGAAAAGTGTGAACTCACCATATCAGTGTCCTAGAATAAAACCCTGGTTGACCCACACTGATGATCTCAATTTAAAACTTGTTCACCCAACAGACTATACTTGCTTTCTGTTTGTATTTCACTTGTGACCATTCACAAATAACACTGAACTTTCAGTTTCTCCACACAAAGATCAGATTACCTTGGCTCTGGATTGGCTCATTTTCATATCCATTGATTTAGACTGACATACTTTACCACCCTGGTACTCTGTCCATTTGGTGATCCACAGATTTTCCCCAGGATTCCCAAATTCATTTTCTCTTTTCTTTTGCTGAGGAGTCAACACCTAAACCACTGCTGTTTAATTTCAAGTGAAGGGAGCTCTCTAGGAGATGCGCTCTGACCTTTTCTGTGTATGTATATATAGATAGAGATACATATACATTGGAATTTATTTCCCTGGGGAGACCGAGCAGGGCCTCTTGCTGCCAGCTGGCTGAGGCTGCTTGTGGAACTATGTTTGCATACACTGTTATGGGTAATGTATTTCCCCAGGGAAGATCAGCTAAGATCCTGCATCCCATTTCTAGCCAATTTTCTCTTTTATTTTATTTGTTAAATAATAAACAAGCAATAAAACATAACACAACAAAAATACCCATACCTGGCCCCTCAAGCCCCCAAACAACCCAGCAGTTTTATTTCTCCCCACCTGCCTTATATGGTGGCCTTCCTATGGGTCCATGGAAGAATTGGAACTCAGGATCCTGTGAAACTGTTCTTCCTCCATCTTTTGTCCAACTTGTACTTTTCCCTTTCCCACCTGGAATCCAGGGAGGACTGCTGATGGAGTTACAGTGCAAGATAGGTTATTTTGGGTGACTCTGACTCCCATTGACTTCCAATCTGAGGGGAGAAATGAAGTGACATCTCTGGGTCTTGCCTGCACCCCTCCTAGAGCTAACATTGGCCCAATTTGGGCCACACATACCGACTCCATCCCCACTCAGAGAGCAGGTTAATGAGGCAGTCCTCCAGACAAGCTAAATAAGCAAGCACGCGCGCGCGCACGCACACACACACACACACACACACACACACACACACAAACATAGATAGACAGACAGATAAATAAATGTATGAATAAACAGGGGCTCCAGCTCCTCACAGGAAACCAGGATGAGTGATGGCTAGGATATTAGACATATTTGGAAGGCATTATTAATTAGTTAGCCAACGTGAAGAGAGCTTACTTTAATTGTGTAAGTTCAGGAAGCAGGAGAGCCCACCCACACAATTCCAGTTGCCATAACAACTTTAATTCATTTGTAGTCTCTGCTGAAGGCTTTTTGTGTGTGTTTGGTTTTTGTGTTTTGTTTAATCTCTCTCTCCCTCAATCCTTTCTTGGGGACATCCCTTTCCTCTGTGGCCTCTGCCTCTCCTCTCTCTTCCTCTACCTTTTTGGAAGGTCTCCCTCTCTCTGTGCCCCTCTCTCATCCTTCCTCTCTCCTTTCTATTGTGGCTTTGAACTTGTCGCATAGGTTCTCTCATCTACTGTCTTAGCCATAGGAGGTATAGGCCTGTAGCAGCTGGAACACCTGTATCACACATCACTGCCCAGAAAATCTACCTCCGGGTCTGAGGCACACAGTGAGTGGGCCAACAACTCCTTTAAACCATTATTCACTAGTCCCTGTGGATGTTTACTTTTACCAGGTAGACCAGACAGATGAGTTCTTTTCCAGAGGACACGGTTCAAAACAAAAGACATTTAATAAAAAAGCACAGGGCATAAAGTGATAAAAGATCTCCTTCTGTACATATGGAGAGCACTCTTTGTAAACCATAAACCAGTAGAGGAGGGTAGAGATATAGGGGACCTGTGTGGTGAGGACACACATATGGAGATACACATATAGATAACACATTCCTGCCTTTATTATGCTTGATCTGCCAGCAACAGAAAAAAAAATTCCTTTTGACTTTTGTCGTGTATTCTGGCTAGTGCCAAACTTAAGTTTTTTTTTTTTTCCCTATGGGACTGAGGTATGATTTGAGAGCATCAAGAACTTCTCTTTCCATTCAACAATATCCCCCACCCCCACTCCTTTGACATAGAGTTTGAACCTCCAGTTTTATAAGGTGTTCCTTTGGCTCTCTCTCCTTTAAAGTCCTCTTTTAAAATGAAAATTCTTTCCGGAGGACCAACATATTAAACCAATTCAGAGTTAAATCATCAGATCTTCCTTCTTCCTGATAAGGGATTGGTGGGAAATAGAGCTCTTGGAGGATGGTAGGAGGCTAGAATGGGGTCAGTGAGGTAGTTCAGTGGGTAGAATTCTGGCCATGGAGTCAAGAAGAATCATCTTCCCGAATTCAAATCCATCCTCAGACATTTGCTAGCTGTGTGACCCTGGGAAAGTCACTTTACCCCGTTTGCCTCAGTTTCCTCATCTGAAAAATGAGAAGGAAATGGGGAACTATTCCTGTATTCTTGCCAAATGGGGTCATGAAGAGTCAGATATGACTGAAATATGATTCAACAACAAAGGAAACCAGAATAGGGTAAGAGCATTGACAGAAGGATAGGAAGCATAAAGTCAAAGTTGATCCAATTTATGGTTTTACTGAAGGTCTTTAGCCCATTACTTCTGTCCCTTAGAAGATGGGTGAGGGGCCTGAGCATCATTACTGGAATTTCAGCAGATCCAAGGTTCATGTGTAAGTCCATCTCACTTATTCTTCATCTTAGCTAGCACCAGGGCAATAATTTATCCTCTTGGCGAAAGGTCTTTCTGCCAAGGCAGGAAAGGCCATCTCTTTGTGTATTCTATGCACCAGCCAAAATGGACTACTTACCATGCCCTGCCCTGTCTTGCTTTTGTTCTTTATTTCTGGAATGTCCTCTCATCCTTCACTGCTTGTGATAGGGTTAGGGAGCAATGAAGAAGGAAGCCCTACTTTTCTTCTTTTACTGTGGAAATCCTACCCATGTTTAAAGACTTAGTTCAAATACTGCCTCCTCTAGGAAGTCTTTCCCAGTTCTCACATCATTAATGACCATCCCCATCTCCAACCTTGAAAGATATTTGTTTTGTATTTCCTTGTCCCTCTTCTCTTCTCCCTCATACTACTTGATTTGAGGATCTCATCAGTTGTCATGGATTCAAATTTCATCTCTATGCTCATATCTACTTATTTGGTCTTGACCTCTCTTTCCTGACCTCCACTCTCACATCTCGAACTGCCTATTAGACATCCAGAACTGAATGTCCTTGTGGATTTCTTAAACTCAACATGTCCAAAACTGACCTCCCTTTCTTTCCCCCTAAACTTTCCCATCTTTGTAACGTTCTTATCATTTTTTGTTGTTGGTGTTTTTTTGTGGAGCAATGGGGGTTAAATGACTTGCCCAGGGTCACACAGCTAATACGTGTCAAATGTCTGAGGCCAGATTTGAACTCAAGTCCTCCTGAATCCAGAGCCAGTGCTTTATCCACTGTGCCACATAGCTGCCCCTTCCCTATCATTTTTGAGGTTACCACCAGCCTCCTAGTGATCCAGGCTTGTGATTTAGGCATGAGCCTTGGCTCCTCTCATTCTCTTACTTCCCATCTTCAAACTCTTGCCAAAGCTTGTTGACTTTTACCCCTTTCTTTCATAGAACACTGTCATCGCTGTGTTTAAGCTCCCTTCACCTCACACCTGGATTATTCCAGCTTGTTGGTCTGCCTGCCACAAGTCTTCCCCACTCCATTCCAAAGTGATTTTTCTAGAGCATGGTTCTGACCGAGTCACACCCATCTTCCATTTAATTAACTCCAGTGGCTCCCTATGACTTTCAGGATCAAATATAAAACCCTCTGTTTATGTTTTTCATAATAGTAAACATTTTTATTTAAACTCTGTTTGGTTTTTAAAGCCCTTCATAACCTCCCTTCCACCCACCTTTTTAGTCTTCTTATGCTGGATACTCTGTGATCCAGTGATATTGGCCTCCTTGCTGTTCCTCAAACAAAACACTATCTCCCAACTCCTGGCTGTCCCCCGTGACTGGAATGCCATCTCTCTTCATTTCTACCTCTTGGCTTTCTTGGTTTCCTTTAAGTCCCAGCTAGAATCCCACATTCTATTGGAAGTCTTTCCTGATCCCCTTAATTCTAGTATCCTCCCTCTATTAATTACTTACAAATTATTCTGTACATAGCTTATTTATATTTATTTTCATATTGACTTACTCATTAGATTATGAGCTCCTTGAGAAAAGGGGTTGTCTTGCCTTTCTTTATGTCCCTAGAGCTTAGCACAGTGCTTGACACATAGTAGGTGCTTAAAATGTTTATTGACTGACAGCTATGTAACATAACATTTTATATTGGAAGTATTTGTACATATGTCTATCCCCTTACAATATTATGAACTATATGAGATGAGGAAACCATGCCTTGTATGAACTTTGTATCTATTCCTAGGAACAAATGAGTTCTTCACACAATGCAGGTGCTTAATCAAGATTTGTTGTAGTTGAGGTCAGGTAAGTGATACCTAGTTTTAAACACTCTTTGGTTGGAGCTCTTTCAGTGACTCAGAAAGCTGATGATGTGTACCTGCTAAGCTCCAGGAATTGGATGGCTTTTTCCTGCTCAGAAAAGTCCTACTTTTCATCATATGTGGCCCTTATGCCTCTTTCTCTTACTGTAGTGCTATAAACAGGTGGGAACACTTATGTCTAGCCATCACCCAACTCTCACAATAGCTTGTGCTCACATATGGAATCAATATAACCCTGGAGGGATCATGCCTGTCTGTTTTTAGCAAACATGCCAATTTATCTCAAGGCTAGAGTTTTCACTACTCCCTCCTCCTCTCGCAAGTCTCAGCTCCAGCCCCAATATTCTGTCTCCCACCCCACTTCGAAATTAGAAGGCAGAAAAATGACAAGCCCTATTAGACCTGGCAGCTTTCTTTCTCTGTCTCTGCCTAGCACCTTGGACAGGGACATGGGCAATTTTTATCCTAGTCTATAATCTCCTTTGGGAAAATATTTTATTTTTTGCTCTGAATGCTCTGGCAAAGGTCTTAGACAGACAGGGCAGCTCAACGAAATCAGACATAGATAATTTGTGTCTTCATATAGGTTTTGTAAAAACATTCAGGTAACTCCTCACCTCCACCCCTTTTTCCTTTCCATCTCTTGGGAAACTAGGAAGGGAGAGATTAGATTACAGAATGTTTTGGTTTTTGCTGATGCAGAACAAGAGGTATATTCAGTGCCAGCAAGTCTCTAATTTATAGGCTCCTTCAGGGAAAATGCTAGCAGACACTAGAGGACTATGGTCTCTGAGATAAGAAACCAACACAGTACCCTTCCAAGGCCATTTCTGATCTTGAGGTCCTAGCCAGGGTTAATATTATTAGTAATTTGAAAGGTTGTGGAAATGTTCCCTTTATCAAAACATCTTTGCCTGATTTCTACCGATGCCAAAAATCCAACTTAGATCTTGTGTAATCTGAAGACTTATACTTGGGTCCCAGTTCTGATACATACTAGCTCTGTGAACTTTAGAGAGCCACTTGACATAATAATGTATTCCAGATTTAAGGGAGAGACAAAGCTTATACTCACAGGGGCCTTATACTTTCATGGATATGTAATTCTATCAATGTGGTCAGTGCCTCTATCAGTGCTGATATCCACCCATCAATGTGGATGGTGGCTCCATCCAAATCTTTTCAATTTCGGCAATTTTTTTCCCCACACAAATTAACCACAGAAGATCTAGACAATATGTGGGAAGCTTTCTTCTAGGTCTTCTTTCATACGTAGTGGAACAGCATTAAGCCTTTGCACCTGGCTGCCCTTGTTCCCAAAACATGACCAGCCCACTTCCTTTTTTTTTGTTCAGACATTTGCTCAATAGTAATACTCCACCTTCTGAAAGTAGGTTATCATTGAGCATATGCCACAGTCTATTCATACCCATATTATGCTTCTCTATTTCCCCATATTTGGTGGTGAGACCTATGGATTCATCAGAGAGGCAGTGTTTTGTAGGGGAAAAATACTGGGCCAGGAGTCAGGAGAGAAGTGGGTTTCAGTTCTGCCTCTGACACTATGTGACCTCTTATCATCCTGAGTTTCAATTTCTTCATGTGTAAAATGGAAATAGCAGCTGCCTCTATTACTTATATCATAGGATTGTTATGAAGGTTATTACTTATATCATAGGATTGTTGTAAAGCCAAGAGGAATTTATGTAGGTAAAGTGTTTTGGAAACTTTAAAGCACTATGTAAATGTTAGCTGTAATTGTTTTCACTTACTTTGGATACCTCCCTCCTCTTATCTAAAGAACAGGGCTTTCTAACCTGGTTGATTTCAGAGTGAGGAGAGCCTATGGATTTGAAAGAGAAAAAAACCCACTTTACTTTTACTAGTTTCTAACTGAAATTTAGCATTTCCTTCAACTATTTAAAAACAGAAGGGGTCTATAGGTTTCATCAAACTGCCAAAGCGGTCCATAACATAAAAAAGGCTGAGAACTCCTGCTCTAGGGGAAGGTGACTAGTCTGGACACACTGCATCATTTAACCTCTCAGACCTCCAACTCTTTCATTTGTAAAATAGGCACAATAATATCTTTGCACTCCCTATTTCACTGGGTTTTCAGGGAGAATATGTTTTTCAAGACTTAAAGCCATAAAAATATGAACTATTATTATTCATTCCCCAGGGATAAGCACTGTCCCCCAGGGGTGGCAGAATAATACATTAAGACCCTGATTTCTTAGTGTGAATAAGTTCCAAATAGTTCTTCCAGAACTGAGCAGGAAGATGTGTGAAGAAGTGGGAAGATGGGAGAAGAGAGAAGAAGATGGTATGACTGGAATTAATGGGGAGGAAAGACAGTCACAGAAAGGGGATGTGAGCAAACTGAAGGCTCTAGCTTTGCCATTTTGCACAAGGCTAGCTTTGTAAGTATTAGTCATAAATCAAATAAGATCTCTGCAGAATGAAATGGTGAACCTCCTCCTTTTCCTGGAATGCTTCATGTCAGAGGACCTGAAGCTGGGCAATGAATGTTCCTCAAACAATTAAGAAGTATGTGTGGGGCAGCTAGGTGGTGCAATGGACAAAGTACCGGTCTTGGAGTCAGGAGGACCTGAGTTCAAATTCAACCGGAGACACTTGATACTTATTATCTGTGTGACCCTGGACAAGTCACTTAACCCCAATTGCCTCCCCCCCACCCCCGCCAGAAAAAAAAAAAACGTCCTCAGCTTCAGGAATAGAATTCCTTGGGGCTAATTTCCTAGGAGGGATATGTTCCAGAATGCCCCAATGCTGATGTGGCTGTGGCATTTGGGGCTGTCTTCCATGTTTCTTCTATCTGTTAGGTATCTAGGTTCCAGTAGATGTAGTCTAGTGGCAAAATCATCTGCCCAAACCAATTTGCACAGTGGGGTCCCCAGGTGCCAAAGACAATGTCGCTGGACTTAGAAATGACAATCTTGGGAATTTCATTGGAGTCATGAATTATAACAGAAAACTATTGGATTAGATGTTAGATGAACTCAGTTTGAATGCCAGCTCTGTAAAGCCTATGAAACTTTGGATAAGTCTCTTAATTTCTCTGAGATTCCAGGATTTTTTTTTCAACTAAAACAAATGAGAAAGTTGAAAGAGGATGACTAATTCAAAAGGAACAAAATAGGTAAAATAAAAGGTAGAGTATCACTGCATATAAAGAACAAATAGGACTGTGTGGAAATACATGACCTAGAACAAGGAAGCATGATGGACAACATTTGGTTCAGGAACCAAATGGGGGGAGGGGAGAAACTGAAGTGATATTGTGATGAGCAGTTGGAGGATGAGTTTAATGGATCCTAATCTATTCCTGGTAATATAAAAGTGATAGGGGACTTTTAACTATTTAGCTATCTGACTAGAGCTTTCTCTCTGAAAAGCAGAACAGCTCTAGTTATGGAAGGGTCCTTGGAGATCATGTTCATTGATCTCATTTAATAAGTGAAGAAACTGAGGCAAAGAAAAGTGAAGTGCTCAAGTTCACACAAGTAGTGAGTAGCAAAGATGGGAGTCTAATTTGGGTCTTGAGACTCTAGGGTTTGTCATTCTTCCCTATTATACTATGTTGATGCCTACCCTTCCTTTGATGGTAATTTAATCTACCCCATAGCACTTATTAAGTGCTTACTATGTGCAAGACATTGCACTATAGGTTGAGAATATGGAAACAAAATGGAAAATCCTCCAAAGACCTTCTGGCTCTCAAATAGCTCATGTTCTACTGTGGGGATACAGCACATTAATCATTGGGTAGATAAGTGATGATTTGAGGAGGAGAATACACTCAAGAAAGTGATAAGAGGAATTGCTATCAGTTCTGATCAAAAGAATAACTTGTTATGAAAATAAAAATTAGCAGAATCTTGGGAAGAAGTGACAGCATCATCTTGAATCTTGTGATAGCTGAAGAGAAGAATATCAGGCTTAGTCTCATGATACTCTGAGCATAGATTTCTATGAGTTCAGAGAGATGATTGGTAGGATCCCATAGCATAATATTCTACAGGGAGTCAGGCCAATAGAAGTTTTCAAAAATGAAATTATGATGACACACATATCAATGGTTATGATGAGGAAAAAAATAAATCAAAAAGAAATTGTGGTTGCACAGGGGACTCATTAATAACATCAAATAAAATGCATGTAGCAAAGATGAACATTGGGTCAGGTGACTAAAGAATCAGACCTATAAAAATGTAAAGAATATTAGGAAGGAAAGGACTAGCAGTTGCATGAATTCTAAAAAATTCTAAAAAAAACAACAAAAAGGTGAAATGGAAGATTATAGGAGGAATATAATTATTGCTTTGGGGTATATGGGCCAATAGTTGTCCCTTACTTAATTTTACTTAATTCTAATTATGCTTCTGTTTCCTATTCTAAGGAGAAACTTCAGCTGTGGAAGTGTCAGCATAGAATTGAAACCAAGATAAATGAGGTCATGGCAAGAGAGCAGCTAACTGCCCTCTATGATTTCAAATAACAAGGATCAAACAAAATATATACCAGATATGGAAAGAGCTTGTAGAAGTGATTGATGGGATGCCATTGATGTTCTTTGAAAAAAATCATTTGGATGGGAATGGTGTAGCAGGATTGTACATAGGAAATTGTCCTGATTTTCAAAATGGAGAAGACAGTTTTTAAACTTTAAATCTTCAAGTTGGAGTTCAATTCCTGATAAAATTCTAGAATGCAGCATTAAAGGATGGCTTCTGAGCACTCAAAAGGGAAGCAGTGATCAGCATCAACAAGTCTTGTTGGCCTAAAACATCACAGTAGATCATTGGAATGCTGTGGACACAGTCTTGTATATCAATTTTGACAAATTTCTCCTAGTATCCTTGTGCACAAGATAAAGAATTGTGGACTAGATCATAGAATAGTTAGGTGAATATGAAATTGATTGAATGATCAGACCCAGAGAATGATGAATGTGTCAATCAGTGTCAACTAGAGGAGCAACAGTGGGCTTTGCTCTTATCTTTGTGCTACTATTCATTATTTTTTAACAAATTATTTGGAGGAAGGTATAGAGAATATATTTATCAAATTTATTGATTTGTTACATGAAGCTGGGAGGGATAGATAGCATGTTAGATGAAAGAATCAATCTTAATGTTCCTAACTGGTTAGACCTGTGGACCAATCCAATGAAATAAATGTAATAGTTATAAATGTGAAGTCTTCCACATAGATCCAAAAAATCAACAGCATAAGTATAGGATAGGGGACATGTTGCTAAGTAATAGGAAAAACATTTGGAGATTTAATGTAATGTATTTTAATGTAAACTCAGTTCTAATAAACAATGAAACATGCCAGCCAAGGAAGCCCAGTTGAACTTTGGCTGCATTAAAAATAACAGATAAATAGCAGCTAGAGCACTTTAACACATACCAAATGCTTTCCTCACAACAACTCTATGAAGCTGATAGTGTATCTTCATTTTACAGATGAAGAAACTGGGTCTCAGAGAAGTGACTTGCCCTGGATCCTATAGCTAGCACATATCAGGGTCAGGATTTGAATTCAGGTCTCTTTTGACAACAAATACAAGACTCTTCCCATCATATCAGCTGTCCTTACCAAGAAACATTGTGTCCTTTCTTAGCAAAGTATTGTTCTTATACATTTTGTTGTTCATATCACATCTATTCTATTGTCTTCAGTTCTAGACATTGTTTTAAGAAGGAGATTGACAAGCTAGAGAAAGTCCAGAGAAAGGTGACTAGGGTGGCAGATGGTGCTGGAAGTCATGCCATATGACCATTCTTCCAAATATTAGTTGAAAGAATTGGGAATATTTAGCCTTGTGAAGAGAAAACAGTGGGGGACATTATTCCAATCTTTAACTATTTAAAGGTCAATCATATTGGAGAGGGATATGGCTTCTTCTACTGATTCTAGAGAGAACACAGAACATTGGATGGAAATTAAAGAAAGGTATGTTTTAGGTCAGTGTAAGAAAAAGTTTCCTCATAGTTATAACTTTTCCTAAAGTGGAATGGAAGTACACTCCTCATCACAGAAGGACCCCCCAAAGGAAGACTAGATAATTTTCTGTTTGGGATGTCATTCCTATTCCTGCTTAGGCATGGGTTGGATTTGAAGATTTGAGTAGAATGGTCCCTTCCAACCTTCTGATTCTGCATTTCTCCTGCTTGAATAGTCAGAAGCAGTCATCTCAAGGCAGTGACATTACTCTTTTGTAGCTAAACCTCTTGTCTGTATATCTTATTTTCAAAATAAGTCTTTGCCTGTAGGCTTCTCCCTGGAGTTAGACTGTTTTCTGGATGATATCTAAGAACACCCACCTCTTTGATTCTCTGACTCTATTATTCTATAAGCCCTTCTTTTATCTTTTGCTACATGTCACTGCTACTCTATAGGAATAAAGAGTAAGGTTAGATCAATGAGAGCTAGAGTAGTTAGGAAAGACTTTATGGAAGAAATGGGACTTGCTCTGACTGACTTAAGATGAATATATTTAAAATAGTTAGAAAGAAGGGGTATCATAGTGATGTGGATTGTTGTTGTTTGTCCTTCATTCTCAAAGAGGGTCATGACATCGGATGGTGATGTCATGACTTGCAGTGAATTGGATTTAAGTGACAGAGGGCTATGCAAAGTCACTAGTTTCACTCTCTCCTCCAGAGTCATCTGGGCCCAGTGGCAAGAGAGACATCAGGACAACTGGAGATGCCCCTGGATGTTTGAAACAACTGGAGTCACATTGCTCAGGGTCATATAGCTAGTAGTGTCAAGTGTCTGAGGCTGAATTTGGACTCAGGTCCTCTTGACTCCAGGACCAGTGCTCTATCAACTGCCCCTAGAGCAGTGGCTAGAGTGCTGGACTGGGAGTCAGGAAGACCTTGGTTCAAGTCCTGCCTTTAATACTTACTATCATGGTAACCCCGGGCAAATTACTTAACCTATAGTCTCTTTTAGTTCGAAATCTATAATCCTAAGGCATTTTGGTTGTTGGTGGTGAGGGACTACAATAAGCTAGAAGTGAGAAATGAACTGGGTGTGCTTAGTAGATCCATTTATTTGGAGTCAAAGGGGAATAGTGAAGGTTCAATTAAATTATGAGCAACTGGGATGATGAGTTTGGATTTAGGCAAAGAAAAATGACAATCATGGTAGATGGTTTGCATTCATGTGAACTCTAAGGGTGTGATAGCACTTTCCTCATAACACATGTGAGGCAGGGAGTGCAGGTATAATTACCTCTCATTTTAAACGGGAAAATACTGAGGCTTAGGAGGGGGTTTTAATGCCCAGGGTCATAATGACATTAAATATTAGATCTTTTTCTCATGTTCAGGTCTCCCAGTGCTAGATATAATGTTCAGTCTACTCCGTCACCATTCTCCCTTTCATATGGTCCAAAGGGTTTTTGAAGGGTCAGGCTGGTTGTGATGTGGTGTGGTGGTGGTGGTGGTGGTGGTGGTGGTGGTGGTGGTGGTGTGTGTGTGTGTGTGTGTGTGTGTGTGTGTGTGTGTGTATGTGTGTATGTGTGTATGCACTTGAGGACCAGTAAACAGAACTCCTTGAAGTTTCTCTTTTCTGAAAAATGTCTGGAAAAACATCTTCCCCCTGCCTCAGAGTACTGACTGGTTTGAGAATGGATGGACTTGTGTCTGTGAGGGCCAATTAGATCACTATATGAAAGGAAAGTCCAATATAACTTCCCTTGTGTGGACATGAATGGATATAAATAGCTATCTTCTCTCTCCCTGTTTGAATGGAACAGTGTGTATCATGGCAAAGATATGCAAAGTAGCACTCTAAGTGTATTTGACACCAGCCAGCATCTGCCTCACAGATTCATCAACCTGTACAGCTCTCACAACAGAAAGAACATTGCACGTCGTGGATGTTCAACATGCTTTATGTTGAAACGGAGCAAATCAATAGGAAAAAATGTGGATTTGTCCTGCAGGGAAGGTGTGAGTAGGCTGTAGAGAGGAGGGTAAAGGGAAGGAGAAGGCAGTGAAGAGGAGAGCAGGGGGAGAAAAGAAGCGGAGGCAGGAAGGAAACAGACAGATTCTTTTATTGCCTATAACTCCCAGTCATGGAATTTTGTATGTATTTCTTTTGATTGAAGCAGCATCCCCTGAGCAGGGTTAAACACTCCAGAAAATTTGGGGCTTTTCTTTCTCCGGCCACATAGAGTCTCTCCCCAGTAGGACAACATCCCTGTCCTACTATTTTCTCCCCTTCCTCTGCTTTTCTAGCCCCCTGACCCATCCCCCAGGGTTGGCAGAACAGGTATCACTTTCACTAAGCAGATTCTTCTACCTCCCCCACACCCTGATCAAGTCATTAACATCCAGCTACTCAGCAGGGCACAGAGTCAGCCTGTTATTAGCATCAGTTTGGCTGCCAGCCTACCTGTGTGCAGATTAATCCTGTAGGGAGAGGCAGTAGCTGGGGGACATGGATGGTACACGTGTCTAAACCCCTCAGTGCCTAGCTTACAAAGACCAGTGGAAAAGTGACAGGGTGGATAGGGGTAGAGCAGGAATTGGGGTGATAGAGAACATATAGGGGAGAACCCTGGTTGGGACCAGAGCAGGAAAGATCTTGAATACTCCTGAATACTTGAATATGTCAATGCAGAATGAATCTGGAGGAAGATATTTTTAAAAAGATAGAAATTAGGACATGATGACCAATAAGACAATGAGTTTGTCATGAGGAATCATGGGGATGGGGCATATGGTATGTACTGGCTTGGGAACTAGGTCTTTGTCTTCTAATTCCATTCCTGAATCTATTTTTTCCTCTATAGAACAAAAAGAAAACCTTCCTGGGATGGATGCAATGAAAAGAAGGAAGATTCTTTGAGTTCCTTGAAAGGGAATAAGTAAATCCACAAGATGAGGAATGTAGGTCTGGTTTGGCTCAGTACTGGGTTGATGGTTTGCCACCAACTTCAAGAGGACGATGGCTTTATCTTTTATTTAAGATAGACCTTGCTCTAAGGAGCTTAGCATATTTTCCTGAAAAGTCGGAAAATTTCTGCTATTCTTAATCCCCATCACACCCAAGAGAGGAGGAAGTAGAGTAAACAAAGTTAGGTTCAGATGAGAAATGGGGAAATGGACAAAGATAAGCTAAGCAATTTGCCCCAGCTAGGTGGCACAGTGGATAGAGCACTGACTCTGAAGTTGGGAGGACCTGAGTTCAAATCGGTCCTCAGACACTTGACATTTACTAGCTTTGTGACCCTGGGCAAGTCACTTAACTCCAATTGTCTTAAAACCATCCAGGGTCATCTCCTGTCATCTTGATGTACATCTTGCCACTGGACCCAGATGGCTCTGGAGGAAAGAGTGAGGTTTTTGACTTTGCACAGCCCCCCTCACTTAAATCCAATTCACTGCAAGTCATGACATCACCTCCCGATGTCATGGTCCTCTTTGAGATCAAAGGACAAACAACAATGTCAACCCAGGGAGTCTGTGGCTGATCTGGGGACAGAGCTACCAGGCATATCACTCTCCCAATCTATCAGAGAGAAGGACAACAAGCATTTATTAAATGCTTACTATGTGCTGGGCATTATGCATAGCAGTTTGCAAATATTATTTCATTCGATCTTCACAACAACCCTGTGAGAAAGATGCATTTTAAAGTTGAGGAAATGGAGGGAGAGAGAGGTTGAGTGACTTGCCCAGGGTCACACAGGTAAGAAATGTCTGAGGCTGGATTTAAACTCAGGTCTTCTTGACTTCAGACTAGGGCTCTACTCATTGCACCACATAGTTGCTAAACCCAAAAGCGAGGAAGTTTGGGTTCTAGTTCCTGCTAAGTTACTAACTAGATGTGTGACTTTAGATAAGTCCCTCTCATCTCTTTGTGCCTCAGTTTCTTCATCTGTTAAATAGATATTAAGAATACTTATTCTGGGGCAGCTAGGTGGTGCAGTGGATAAAGCACTGGCTCTGGATTCAGAACCTGAGTTCAAATCCGACCAAAGACACTTGATACTTACTAGCTGTGTGACCCTGGGCAAGTCACTTAACCCTCATTGCCCCACCAAAAAAGAAAAAGAAAAAAAAAAAGAATACTTATTCTGTTTACCTCACAGGCTTATTGTAAGGATAAAATGAAGTAATAAAGTATTGTGAAATGCATTTTTTAAAAATTGTATAAATATGAGGTATTATTCCTTCCTATTTTGGTAAGTGAACCACTGTGATATACTGGGGACCAAAGAACCAGAATACATATTTCTTTGTTGTTTTTTTTTTCTTTTGCTAGAATACATATTTCTAATGAATAGCTCTGATAATGACGATCTTCTGCTCAAATAACCTCCACTGGTCCCAAATTCTAAAGAAAGTGTAAATTCCATATCCTATCATTCATGTCCACCACGAAATGGATATAGCACTGGTCTTTCCTAATCAGTCACCTCCTTTTCCCAAACATCTTGCTTCTCAGACTACCTTTCACTTACACTGGAAATATCTTGTCTGTACATAGTTATTTGTACATTATTTCCCCCATTAGAATGGGGGCTTTTTGAGGGCAGGGATTAGTCATTACTTTGTCTTTCTTGATGTTCTCAGTGCTTTGAGCAGTAAGTGCTTAATAAATGCTTGCTGATGGAATAAGTACTCTTCTTCATGTAGTCTCTGATAAAGAAAGACTTTTCTTACATTACCATGTTACTCAAGGCATGGCCTGGGTGGATTACAACCAGCTAAGCCCCAACCCAATTGCAGCTCTAAGCTCTGCAATTTGGCTCCCCTGCTGTTCCCACGTATACTCCTGACCCTGTCCTTGGGGACCCTTACTTTTCTTCTTCATTTTTTATGTGTGTGTCTCCTTTTTCTGCTATCAGAAAACCAAATACCAATTATTTTGTCATGATTATATTTGTGTTCCATTTAATCATCTCATAATGAAGAAACAAAGATGCATCCAGGCAGCTGCCACTTTTCTTGGGTAATGGGGGTGGTTGGAGGGGATTCTTTGAAGGAGGAGGTAACCTGCCTGGAAAAGAGAGAGAAAGGCTTTGGGTTGGCAGTAGAAGGGAGAGAGGAAGATTTTTCAGCTGTCCTGAACACTGCATGAAAACCAGAGTTTTCTTTTAGTGAAGCTGACAGATACACATAACAAAGACAGGGATATGTGCCAGAAAGGTGGAGAATAAGGACCTCTCTTAGCTTTGGGGCCTGCCTTCCTCAGCTTCTCCCCTTTCTTATTCTGCTTCTTTGTCTGAAAATGAAGCTATATGCAAGTATTCACATGGACTATTTGTACCTGACCTGTGGTAGAACCTTCTAAGCTCCTATTGGTCTGATCAGCCCCAGTTGGACACCCTGTACCTTGACCCCAACATAGTGATGTCATTTTGGTCCTCTTCAAGAACAAAGGACAACAACCAAATGTGAGAATTGGAGCGCCACCACCTTGCTGAGAAAGACATTGTGAGAACCAGGGCAGCTCCACCCTGAGGAGAAAGCATGAGGTGACCTTTCTGAGATTTCAAAGGTCAGATTGGCATCTGGAAGTTATGTCTACCACCTGTAAATCATGTCAATCAATGGACCAGTCAATTAGCTTGGAAATGTGTGTATGGACTTCCCTCTTCTGGTTCAACAGGGGGTTTCTGGTGGAACTGGGGGGATTCACTCTCTTGGATAGTTAGGTGAAGGCAGCTTCTCTCTCTCTCTCTTTGCTAACCCCTAATATACTTTAATAAAGGCTTAATGCCCAAAGACTGGTGCTAAAGCTTCTAATTTAAGGTGACCACACATTAGGTTTTTAGACATCACAGATTTATTATTATTATTATTATTATTATTAGAGAAGCTTAGGAGTCAGGGAGGAATATATCTGAAAATATCTGACCTGATTTGGGGTTTTCTTGACAAAGATACTGGAGCGATTTGCCATTTCCTTTTTCAGATCATTTTACAGATGAGGAAACTGAGGCAAACAGGGTCAAGTAACTTGCCCAGGGTCCCACAGCTAGTAAGTGTCTGAGGTCAGATTTGAACTCAGGAAGATGAGTCTTCCGACTCCAGGCTTGGAGCTCTGTGCACTATGGCGCCATCTAGCTGCCCTTATTTACAGTTTAGTAGGCTCCGTTTCTATTTGATTTTTACACCACTGATTTAGGGCGTCAAGAGGTTGTGACCTTCCCAGAATCACGTAGTCAATATGTATCAGATATAGGGCTTGGACACAGGTCTTCTTAGCCTTGAGACTAGCTCTCTAATCGTTATGTTTCGTTTTGTTTTAATTTTAGAGAGACCAAGAAATATCTAGAAGGGTCAGGGAAGAAGAATAAACACAGGGTATTCTTCAAAGTCTGATTTTCCCTCTCTGCCTCTCAGTTTAACTACCTTCCTCAGCAATCTACCATCTTCCTCATGTTCCCTACACAAAAAAGCTTCCAATAAGCTCATTTCTCTCTACCAGGGCCTTGAAAGGCTTTCACTTAGAGTTCAGGAAAATTGTTATTCAATGAAGAAAGCTTTTGTGTAGCCTCATCATGCACACATCCAGGGGAATCCATATCATACTAATTCAGCAAAAGATTTTTAAATCTTTTAAGACTAGCCCTGGTCAATGATTCTATCTTCATATAGCCTATGGGACTTCAAGCCAATCAAGTTGAATTTTAGTCTATGAGGCTTATAAAAAGTAACAGATTACTGTTAGTGTGGGACACCTAGGTGGCACAGTGGATAGAGTGCCAGGCCTGGAGTCAGGAAGATCTGAGTTCAAATACAGACTCAGATACTTACTAGCTATATGACCCTGGGCAAGTCAATTAACCCTGCTCGCCTCAGTTTCCCTATATATAACATAAACTGGAGAAGGAAATGGCAAAAGCACTCCAATATCTTTGCCAAGAAAACCCTGAATGGGGTCATGGACAGTCAAATGCAACTGAACAATAGTGACACTGTTACTGTATCAGATGGTGACCTGCCTTTCTTCTGTGTGAGGAAATGACTTATCCAGCTACTGAGTCCAACATTCTAAACCTTCCTCAGTCTTGTCCTAAATGGCTGATTGATCATTTCCTTCTTTCTTATGCAATACCTCTATTGCAATCAAACCAATGCCTAAAACATATTCACCTTTCAAAATCCAACCCAAGTCCCACTTCCTTCATGAGAACTCCCTGGGCAAAGCCAGCCCACAAAGAGATTTATTCTATTCTGAGCTCCTAGGTTAGTGGTTCCCAATCACATGATCCAGGAGTCATAGACCTAAGTTGTTGTAAGACATTCTGAATCCCTATATTAGAGGAAAACATGGTATCATGGATAGAGGTAGCTGGGTGGATCAGGCAAGAGAGTGCAGGACCTGGAATTAGGAAGACCCAAGTCCAAATTCAGTCTCAGGGGCAGCTAGGTGGCACAGTGGATAGAGCACTGGCCCTGGAGTCAGGAGTACCTGAGTTCAAATCCGGCCTCAGACACTTGACACTTACTACCTGTGTAACCCTGGGCAAGTCACTTAACCCCAATTGCCTCACTACAAAACAAAACAAAACAAAACAAAACAAAATAAAACAAAACAAAACAAAACAAAAAAACCAAATTCAGTCTCAGACATTTACTAGCTGTGTGACCCTGGGTGAGTCACTTAACCTCTGTCCACCTCAGTTTCCTCATCTGTAAAATGGGAATGATAATAATAACATTTACTTCTCAGGGTTGTTATGAGGATCAAATGAAACAATATTTGTGGAGCTCTTTGCAGATCTTAAAGTGCTACATAAATGCTAGCTTGTATTGTTGTTATCATTATCTTTGTCATTGTCATCACCATTATCACCATCATCACCACCATCACCATCACCATCACAATCACCAGCCTCCTCCTCCTCATTATTATACTTGACTCAGAATCAAGAAGACCTGGATTCAGATCCTGTCTCTGGCATTTGCTAACTGCCGTTCCTTAAGAAAGACACTTAATATCTCTTCTCTGACCATCTTCACCATCTCTCCCCTTTTTCAACTGAGCCTCCTGGATTCTCTCGTTCCTTTCAAGATTCATCTCAAATCTCATCTTCTTCAGAAGGTTTTTTCATTTCTCTGTCTCTTCTGTCTTCCCCCTTCCCCTCCCTCTGAGATCTCCTTGCATTTGTACTATGTATACCTACTTTTTAGGTTCATAACTGTTTGCATACTGCAAGGAGCTCACATTAGACTATGGACTTCTTGAGGGCAGGAACATGTTTTTGCCCTTTCTTGTATCCCTAGAACTTAGTGCAGTGCCTGGTACAGACCCTGGACAGTTAATTCAACCTCCCTCATAGGATTGTTGTGAGGGTCAATCAAGATAATATAGGTAAAACATTTTTTAAACCTTAAAGCGCTATTCAAATAACATTATTGATGATGATTATGGCAGGCAGGGCCATTTTATATATTTGATAGAGTTTGGTGTAGTAGATAGAGAGCTGGATATAGAGTCAGGAGATGTGGTTTCCAATCCTATCCCAGCTCCTTATTGGATTGAAGTGGACAAGTCACCTAACTCCCCAGAGGCTCAGTTTCTTTATCTGTAAAATGATGATAATGATATTTGCAATAATCAACTCACAGAATTGCTATAAGGGAAATGCTATATAAAAGTGAGTTACTGTTTATTCTCAATCAATAGATGACAGCATTATTAGTAATTGACATTTGTAGCATAACTACAATCATATAAGATTGAAGAAAAAACCTGATGTTAAAAAGGAATTTTTATAACACACTTCTCTCTTGTTTAGAGAGGTGGGGGGGGGGACTATGGGTGTGGAATATTATACACTATGTCAGACTTGATTGCTGTGCTTGGTTTTGCTTGGCTTATTATTATTATTATTATTATTATTATTATTATTATTATTATTATTATTATTATTATTAGAGAAGCCTAGGAGTCAGGGAGGAATATATCTGAAAATATCTGTGCAAATTGTAAGAACAAAAAGGAGAGGAGTGGGACCTGTGATTTCATTGACATGGGGAATTTCTAAATGAGGAATCTCTAAGAAAAAAAGTCATCAGTAAAATTTTAAAATAAGAGAAAAAGGACATGTACTTAAATACTTAGAAATCATGATCCTAGAGCACAAACTGTTTGTGGCCCTTTCCATGCACTACCCTGTATCACTAATATTTTTTTCTATGTCACTTTATTTGCCCCTCCCCCCCAAAATGGAGAGAAGAGGAGGGAAAACAGTTCTGGGAAGGTGTCTTCTTGCTAGGCTGAGGAGAAGGAAGACTGGTGATAAGAGAGGTAAGGAGAGACTTGATCTACCACCACCACCATCACCCACCACCATCATCACTAACACTTCTATATTGCTTTAAGATTTTTAACTCACTTGATCTTCATAACGACCTTGTGGCATAGGTGTTATTATTATTCCCATTTTACAGGGGAAGCAATTGAAACTGAGGGGGTTAAGTGACCTGCCCAGGGTCATACATATAGTAAGTATCTGAGGTGGGATTTGAATTCTCCAAATCCAGTACTCTGTCCCCAGCTGCCTCATGATTTCCCTGTGTCACTTGCAAATCTTAATCATTTGTTTATGGTCAAACCAGAGCAGGAGGAAATGAGTTCAACTTATAAAAATAGACTTTTGTTGGTATCTTTTGTTTCTATATACTTACATTTCCCTTGTATCCCCCATCTTCTCTCCCAAAGAACCATTCCCAATAACAAAATACAAAAATAAGGAAGCAAAAAAAATCCAGCAAAAACAATTAATACATCAAAAAAGTCTGAAGTTATATGCAATGTTCCTTTTCCATGGATTTTCAGTTCTGCAAAGCAGGTATCATCTCATATTTCTTCTTTTGGACCAAGCTTGGTCACAACAGTTTCACAACATTTGGTTTCAATTGATTTGTTGTTGTTCTTTCCATTTCCATTGCTATTGTCATTACATATATTATTTTCCTGGCTCTGCTTACTTTATTTTGAAAAAGTGTATATAAGTCTTTCCATATTGCTCTATACTTTTATCCAACATTTCTTATTGCACAGTAATATTCCATTATCTTCATGTACAACAGTTTGTTCAGTCATCATCCAGTTGATGAACATTTACCTTATTTCCAGTTCTTTGCTATGACAAAAAGTTCTGCCATAAATATTTTGGTCTTTATGGATCCTTTCTATTTGTCAGTCATCACTTTGAGGCATATGCCTAACAGTGTGATTAATTTCTAGATCAAAGAGTGTGCACATTTTAGTTGCTTTGGGCATACTTCCAAATTGCTTTCCAGAATGATTGTATCAATTCATAGTTCCAACAACAATTCATTAATGTGACTAGCTTTCCACAACCCCTCCAACACTGGTGATTCCTATTTTTTGTCATCTTTGTGAAATTTTGGGGTTTGAAGTGAAATCTCAGGCTTGTTTTGATGAACATTTTTCTCTTATCACTAGTGATGATATCACATAGTTCTTAATAGTCTGCAATTCTTTTGAACACTGTTCAAATCCTATTTCTCTCCTGGGAAACAACTTTTGGTTTTATATAGTTGTTTATATATCTTGAATACCAAATTTTTATTAGCGATATTTGATAACAGAGATTTTTCCCAACTGAATGCTAACCCTAGATGCCTTGATTTTGTGTACTGAAAATGATCTGTTTTATCTTTTAAAATATCCTTTAACCCTTCTTTGGTTAAGAATTCATATCCTCTACATAAATGTGAAAGGTATGTTATTTATTTTTCTCCTGATTTTTTTAATGGTATGATTTTTAATAGTCAGATCATATGTCCATTTTGAATTTATTATGGAATATGGCATGAGATGTTAGTCTAAACCTAATTTGTGCCAGACTGTTTTCTAGTTTCCCCAGTATTTCTTAAGAAATGGAGAATTCTTCCCTAGGTAATTTGTGTTTTGGGGCTTATCAAACCCTAGGATATTCAGTTCAGTTATTTCTTATTCTTTCTTGTCTGGTATGTTCCATTGATCTATTTTCTCTCTTTAAACCAGAATAAAATGGCCTCAGCGATCACTGTTTTATTAAATAGTTTGAGGTCCAGAAGTGCTATTTCTCCTTCATTCCTATCTTTTTATTATTTCCCTTGATATACTAGATCTTTTTTTCTCCCAACAAATGTTATTATTTTGTCTAGTTTTATCAAATATCCCTTTTGTCATTTGATTGGTCTAGCACTAAAGTTGTAAATTCACTTTGGTCGATTATCTTTTTTGAATCCAACTTCTCACTGGATTAATCTTAACAATGTGAGGTATATGAGGTATTCAGGGAGGGCTAGCACCTCAGGTGGGACGGTTTGCTGAGCCTTTTTTCAGGGCTATTCATCCACCTTTGGTGTCTACCTTCACCCAACTCTCACCTGTGGCTCCAAGAAGCTGTAGCATGTGCAGCAGCCATACCCCAATGAAATCAACTCTGTAGATAGGCTAAACTAGGTTGAGGGTAACTGATAGGTCTCGAGCCTGTCAGTGGGTTAGGGGGGTGTCTTAACATGTGAATACTTCCCCTGGAAGAATAGGCAAATGAGAGCAATTTATTCCGAGGACCATAAAGGTGGATGAAGCAGGTGATGTGGAGTGCTTAGAGCTTGGTCATACATGGGAGATGCCAAGGTCATTCGCTGCATCCTGGGCCATCACCAGTCATCATGCCTTTTGCCTTGTCTTTGGACTTTGCAACTCTGTACGTTTAATTCACATTCAGGTCAAGATATCACCCAATGTCATTGGTCCTCTTGGAAAAAGAAAGACAAGTAACAACATTGTAGACTTCATAAGTCATCCCTCTAGGTGATATTAATTCATGGGGGTGAGGGTGGGGGTGATTTTCCAGAATTTTATTTAAAATACAAATAGCCTATTATCATCAATTAATACCCTAATGATCAGTTAACACTTTAGTAGACAATGGGAGAAACAAAGAGACTAGGGCCCCTGAAGGAAAGAGGGGGTGGATCCTAGGTAAAAGGAGGGGTCAATGGGACAATGACAAAAACATACTTTGCTGACTTCATAAGCCTGTGCAAGGTTGGCTGTGCCCTGATGGGTTGAGTACTTGTGCAATGGGCTCTGGGGTGCAGTAAATTTTAAGAGCTGTTGGGGCTGCCTTCTCCCTGCCAAACTCCAGTTGATCAGCATCCCAGGGGCCTTGTGGTTGGCAGGAGCAGGGGGAATAAGATTGATCATGTCTGGTTGGATCTTCCCAGTTGTCAATTTCCATCTTTCATTGGCTATATAAATGCTTAAGTAGTCACATGAATGCACATCTTTTCACCCCTGTAAATCCCCTCCAACAATATCAGCAAAAAACCAATGAACCCTACAATGTTCAATTTTTTTTTAGTTTCTAACAAAAAAAATACTTGTACACTTTGATCATTTTTTGCAAAGTTATAAAGCTGCCTATAAACTTCCCTCTAGTCATTAGTCACTTGGTTAGGTTAATTATTAGCCATTAATTTCTGTGAGCATTTTGGAAAATGATGTTTTCAAAGAGCCTGTTTTAGCTACATTACATCTGAAACCCTACCTCCTTTTGCATGTACTTAGTATTAAATCTGCCATGTTCTTTTTTCTTTTCTTAAAGAAAACATGACCTGCAAAAGACCCCCTCCCTTCAGATTTCAAAACAAGCCATGTTCTGGAAGTTGTGGAAATGGGCTTCCTTTCATGCCAGAGTCCTCTTCTAGAAAGGCTTCTGGGCCCCTGCACTAGGGTATTAACTGCCACAAGCCAGGCCGTTGAGCTGTCACATAATGGATATATTTAGCAAGAATGACAAGGCTGGTAATTATGCACAAGGAGGCCTAAGAAAAGGGATTGTTTACTTTGATGTTTAATTTCAGCAGACTTCTTCAGTTTGTTAAACTTAATCAAAAGCAATCAAAATACGCTGGTGTGAATTAGAGCAAATTAATTTCAAACCAATGGAAAACATTACAGTTCCTAACAGTGAAAGTTGGATTGGGAGTTCAGAATTAAATGCTTGAAGGGAGGAATCCATGACTATTTTATTTATTTATTTTTTTTGTAGGGCAGTGAGGGTTAAGTGACTTGCCCAGGGTCACACAGCTAGTAAGTGTCAAGTGTCCGAGGTTGGATTTGAATTCAGGTCCTCCTGAATCCACGGCCAGTGCTTTATCCACTGTACCACCTAGCTGCCCCCCATGATTTTTTTTAAAGGACAAGTCTACCTAAAATCTACTGTAAGTCATGTTAAGGGGGTGCCGGAGTATTGGACTGGGAACCTTTTCTAGTCTATTACTTCGCTCTGGGACTTCAGGAAAAACGTTTGACTTCTTTGGGCTTTGGTCTGTTAAATAAGAAAATGTCTATCCTGCTTGGTCACTGGATTGTTGTCAAGATCAAATGCCATAATCTAGATCAAATTGCTTGCCTTCTCAAGCAGGGAGGAGGGAAGAGAGGGAAGGAAAGAATTTGAAGCTCAACATTTTAAAAAACAAATAGTAAAATTGCTTTTTACATGTAATTGAGGGAAAAAAATGAAATAAAAGCAAAACCAAGATCAAATGCAAGAATGGGCTTAAAGACCCTTTAAAAAGCACTCCAGAAATACTAGGGATTGAACATGAGGGAGTTGTCTAGATCCTAAACACTAACAATCAGACAAAGGTTTACACGTAATTCTTTTTTCTTATAAATCTTATTATGTGAGCCTTATAATACATCAGGATGTGATATACCTGGTCTCCCAACAGTGGGGGATCAGGGTAGTCACTGTTACACTAATACAGATTTTAGGTACAAGGATCTGTCTAAGTGAAACAGAAATGCTTCTCATTTCTTTTTTTTTTCATATCAATATTTTATTATTTTTCCAGTTACATTTAGCTATAGTTTTCAACATTTGTTTTTATAAGATTTCTAGTTTCAAGTTTTTCTCCCTCCCTTCCCTCCATCCCCAAGACAGCAAGTAATGTGATATAGGTTATATATGTACAAATCACAATAAACATATTTCTGGAAATGCTTCTCATTTCAACAAAACCAGTTCCCAATTTGGGCTCTTCCCTCTTTTTTGTCTTTGTTGCCATCATTCTTCTAGTTATCTGAGCTCAAATTGCTGGAATGAAAGCCCCATTGTAGGATAATAGGAAAATTGTTGAAGACTCTGAGTTCTAATCCTGGCTCTGACATTTCCAGGTTTGGTGAGGTTGGGCACGTCCTCTGAGGCTTGGCTTTCTCTTTAAAACGAGGCACACTTGGTTTCTGAGATCCCTTTCAGCTTTAAATCCCAATGCTTGTGCTTTGGGGAATTGCTGCTCCCTGAAGTTTAAGGACAAGGTAAACCTAGTAATTATTTGTGCCTAGGAAACTAGGATCCCTATATGAAAGAGCAGGGCCTTTAAAGGATGCAAGTTCTGGATGTGGGCAGCTGGAAAGCTAAAGATGAAGGATTCCAGTGTAGAATAATGGGGAAAAAAGGGATATGGAATCAGGGAACCTAGCTCTTCCACTTGTTACCCATGTGACCTTGGGAAAGATCACCAAAACTCTTTGGGTCTCTGTTTTCTGTATAATGAAGGAGTGGGACTGGATCATCTCCCAGGTCCCTTTTACTTCTAAATTCTAGAATTCTTTTCCTTGTCGTATCCCAAAGTCACCAGTCTTGTTAATTCTTCTTTTTTGTTGCTGTGGAATCCATTCCTTTGTCATTCACCTTGCTACCATTCCAGACTAGTCCTTCCCTTAGCTCTTGCTTTATTGTTCAATCATGCCTGATTCTTCCTGATCCCTAGTAGGATTTTCCTGGTAAACATTCTGAAGTGATTTGCTATTTCCTTCTCTAGTTCATTTTACAGATGAAGAATGAAGGCAAACAGAATTAAGTGACTTGCCCAGGGTCACACAGCTGGTAAGTATCTGAGGCTGGATTTGAACTAATGAAGATGAGTTTTCCTGATTCCAAGCCCATCTGGTTACCTGGGGTACCTCTTGTTTGGACTACTATAAAACCCTCTTAATCTCTCTTACTTATTACTTTGCCCCCTCCAATCCATTGTGGAAATGCTGCCAAATTAATCTTATCTAAATACCATTTTGTAGGGGCAGCTAGGTGGCACAGTGGATAAAGCACCAGCCCTGGATTCAGGAGGACCCAAGTTCAAATCTGGCCTTAGACACTTGACACTTACTAGCTGTGTGACCCTGGGCAAGTCACTTAACCCTCATTGCCCCCAAAAACAAAAAACAAAACAAATACCATTTGGTATACATCATCCTCTCACTTGAAATCCTTGGAGGACTCCCTATTTCCCATAAGATAAAGTCTCCCACTCTAGCACTCACATAAACAAGCCAAACTGGTTTACTCATGTTTCCTAAAAACACCTTGTCCATTCTTGCCTTGGTACCTCTTAAAATTATTATAATCTCAGTGCCCAAACAGATACTCATAAAAGAATAATAAAATATGAAGTCAATCTCAAAAGAAAATAAACTCTCCAAATGTCAACTGTTTACGTTTGATTTAAATTAGTACAATAAAATTCTAACAAAATGAAAGTCATGCTAATACATTTGTTCCATGTTCCCTTCTGAACCCATCTGTACACTTATAAAGTTCTATTGCCTTTGTTTTTTAATGTCATTGCTGCTGATGTGTATGCTGTACTTATTCTACTGACTTTGCTTTCTATCACTTCAGAGTTCTTTGCATGGTCTCTGTACTCTTCCTATTTGTCATTTTTATGGCCCCATAACATCTCATGATGTTATATACAACTCCATATGTCATTCAGTCATTCAGTCATGTCCAACCCTTTGTGACTCCATGGACCATAACATGTGAATACTGTCTTATAGGGTTTTCTTGGCAAAGTCACTGGAGTGGTTTGCCATTTCCTTCTCTAGTGATGTAAGCAAACGGAGGTTGTGACTTGCCCAGGATCATACAGCTAGTGTCTAAGGCTAGATTTGAACTCAGGCCTTCTTGATTCCATGGCCGGCACTCTATCCACTGAACTACCTAATGACTTGTGCACAACAATATGGTATTATTAAATTCCCATTTAGGATAAGGTACTGTGCTAGGCATTGGGGATGCCAAGACAAAAACCGGACAATCCTTGCTCTCAAGGAGCATAAACTGTATTCTGTTGGCTACCAATAGCAGATATTCATATTACACCTTAAAATTTACAAAGACCTTACATTATCTCATATGAGTCTCATAAGAGTGCTGCAAGGTAGATGGTAGAGAGCTATTTTCAGCTTCATTTTACAAGTTGGGAAACTAAGGTTAAGGAAAATTAAGTGACTTCCCCATGGTTACACAGCCAATAAATATTAAAGCTGGGTCTTCATGCCTGCAGGTACAACACTTCTCTTATACTTTGCCCCCACCCACTTCTTCAACTCCTTTTTGACTTTAGCAAATACAAATAAAGAACCTCTGAGTATTTTGGTATAGTTAGATCTGTGACTGGCATGCCCTCTCTTCTTTCTCTCCTCTTACTTAAACCTGGTCTTTTCTTCTAGACTCAATTCAAATTGCACCCCCTTTATTGAGCCTTCTCTGACTACCTGAGCCCATGATGGCAGCTTCCCCCTCTAAATTGCAGAAATTTGTACAGTCTGTTCCTCTCATTTACCCCTCAGCATTCCCCATCCTGTATACTTAGTAATTTTTAAATGAATATGAGCATGCTCCATCCTTATAGCTATCCCCAAAAGGGAAGGGCTGGGTCTAATACCAATTTTCCTACCCTCTACCAATCACTGTGCCCTGTCTAAGCAGCCAATCATGGATGTGGCTGTTGCTGGGTTTGGTGATGATGCAGAAAAGCATATTGATACACATTATTCATCAGGAATAACAATTTGAGATTTTTGTTATACGTTGCTTTGAAGGGACTCTAAACACTTTACATGTGATTTGGGAGTCTACATATTTTTGGTGACTTAGGTCATGGTTGGTGGAATTTTCTTTTTAGGGGATATATAATAATAGCAATAACAACAATGGTAATAATAATTGTAAGCTTTTGTATAGCACTTTAATGTTTGCTTAAACATAGGGTATATGAAGTGTTCAGGGAGGACTAGAAATTCTGGTGTGAGGGTTTGCTAAGCCCTTCTCAGGGCAGCTTGTCCACTTTTACCCAACTCTCACCCATGGCTCCAACAAGCTGTAGTATGTGCAGCAGCCACATCCCAGAAAAATGGTGTCAGTAAGTTAGGGGGAAGTCTATCCTAAATATGTGAAGACTTCCCCAGGATGAATGGGTGGATGAGAACAAATTGTTCCAACAGCCACGAAGGCCGCTAAAGCAGGCACTGTGGAGTGCTTAGGGTATGGTCAGATATGGAAGATACCAATGCATCCTGGGCCATTGCCAATTGCCTTGATTTTTGTTTTGCTGCTGGACTTTGATGACTCTGGAAGAGAGAAGGAGGCATATGACTTTGTGCAACTTTTTCTCACTTACATCCAATGCACATTCAGGTCAAGACATCAACCTATGATACCATTGTTTCTCTTTGAAAAGGAAGGATGGGGGCAGCTAGGTGGCACAGTGGATAGAGCACTGGCCCTGGAATCAGGAGTACCTGAGTTCAAATCTGACCTCAGGCACTTAACACTTACTAGCTGTGTGACCCTGGGCAAGTCACTTAACCCCAATTGCCTCACTAAAAAAAAAAAAAAGAAAAAAAAAGAAAAGGAAGGATGAATAACACCATTTGTGAGGCATTTTACAAATATCTTGTTTGATACTCATGATAATCCTCTGAGGTAGGTACTCTTACCCTCATTTTATGGATGAGGAAATGGAGACTGAAAGAAGTTAAATGATTTGTCCAAAGTAACATAGCTAGAAAGTATCTCAGGCAGGGTTTGAATCTAGGTCTTTCTGACTCTAAGACCAGCCATCAAATAGAGGCAGAGAGAAATTAAATGATTCAATTAAGAACATGTGGATAAGAACATTCAGATAAGCCAGTGGAAGAGCTGGGGGTCTGAACTCAGCTGCTTCTTAATGGTCTCTATTTGCCGGGGCATGCTCCTTCCACCAGAGGGATTTGAATAGCTTCAGATACAAATATTGTACCATCAGAGTACTTCAGGTATTGCAAGAGCACCCACCTACAATGATATTTGCTATGGGACAAGTAGTTGGATTCTGAAAAACCTGGGTATGAATCTCTGAGCCTTAAGGATAATATTTACTTCACAGGGTGGTTGTGAAGATTCAATGAGACAATGTTGCATGAATTCTCTCTGTGCTTTGTAAACTGTAATTCACCTCATAAATGTCCATTATTATTGTGCATGTGCTCAGAAGACTTGAAGCTGAGTTAGCAAGAAAAGACTGGGAGTTTAGGGGCCAAGGTGGCATAGTATTTTGCGCATTTGACGTATAGTCTATCCATCTAGGTAACAGGTGACCTTGATTGTGGTGTGGTCAACCCTTTGACAAAAGGAGTTCATGATCCATTCTTGTGTGCATTGTACAGATGAATGGAGCAAGAGGTGGTCTAGATTGGTGGAAACAATGAAGGATGAACAACCCTCCATGTGCTCATTTCTTGTGAACAGATTGGGTTCCAGACTGTGCAATGAACAGAGCTTGATCAAAGATGCTGGGCTGGAAGCCAAGGCTGAGAGATCCAAGCAGAAGGTTATGAAAGAGCCTTAGCATCACAGCCAACAGTCAGAAAGGAGGGAGAAGAGAGGCTATAAAAGCCAGTGGTCAGAGACAGAATGTGCCAAGTTCCAATGAGCTCTCAAGGGCCGGAAGGAGAGTAGCCTTTTAAGAGCTGAAGGGGCAGAATGGGTCTGTGCCAAGGTGTCCATTCCTTCTGGTCACCTATAGTCAGTCTTCAGGTCTTTTCTGACCTGCTACTTCCCCACTCTTGCCCAGTCCCTCAGGACTGAAACTTTGATGTCACCTTCAACTCTCCTCTCTTGCTCCCTCACGTATCAAATCAGTTGCCAAATCTTATTTCTCTCTCCAAAGCATTTCTCATATCTGTCCCTTCCTCTCCTTTCCCTCCTTTCTGTCACAATATCTTTCTATTTCATTTCCATGCCTCAAGCCTCTTTCCTTCTCCAATCCATTCTCCACATAGACACTAGACTAACTGTCCTAATTACAAGTCTGAACGTGTCATCTTCTCTCCACTAAATAAACTCCAGTGGCTCCCTATTACCTTTAAGACCAAATTCAAATTCCGCTTTGTCTGATATCTTGACTTATGTCTTGCCACTGGACTCTGATGACTCTGGAGGAGAGAGTGAGGCTGATGACTTTGCACAGCCCTCCCTCACTTACAGCCAATTCACCTGCAAGTCAATACATCACCCTCCTGAAATCATTGGTCCTCTTCAAGAATGAAGGATGAATAGCAAAAATAACAGCAAAACTCTTTATAATGTGGCCCTAGCCATGGGCAGCTAGGTGGTGCAGGGGATAGGATGCTGGGCCTGAAGTCACAAAGACTCATCTTCCTGAGTTCAAATCTGGCCTCAGATACTTATTAACTGCATGACCCTGGGCAAATCCCTTAACTCTGTCTCAGTTTTCTTATCTGTAAAATGAGGTAGAAATGGAAATGGAAAAAACACTCCAGTATCTTTGCCAGGAAAACCCAAATTGGGTTGACAAAGTGTGAGAAAAAAATGATTAATAATGGATTTCTTGGGGGACACAGGGACCCATTCTTAGTCAGCTTTCTCTTCACTCCCAATTTCAGGAATTGTAGATCTTAGAAACTTTAGCTAATTCCTTTTGGGAACAGTCCAGGAGGCCATGGGTGGATCAGTAGAAATGGAGATTAAAACCACACCTATTGGAATGCACCTTTGCCCTCAGAGGATTTTTCTCCCACTTAGACCTTGATGTCATCTAATCCTTGAGCACCTCTCCCCTGACTTGTGTCTCACATTGACTTGCTGGAGAGATTGGATTAGAGAGTACAATGCACCCAACTGGGAGTAGAAGAAGATCCATACTATATATGTATGTATATAAAGACACCTACATTTACATAGATGTATAAACACACACATATATGTCCATAGGCATATCTATATATACATATATTTTATATATGTACACACATATACAATCTTTCCAGTAATATATGCAATGGGAAAGGAAGAAGAGAGATAGGAAGGCACTCTATTTCCTTCAAGAGTGATTTCCTTCCAGGATCCTGGAATTCTCAACTCCTGGATTTAGAGTCTTCTCATGCTCACCTGACCTGTCTTGAACTAGCCTGCTTTTTTTTCTTTTTTGGGATCTTTTTTCTTTCTTTCTTTCTTTCTTTCTTTCTTTCTTTCTTTCTTTCTTTCTTTCTTTCTTTCTTTCTTTCTTTCTTTCTTTCTTTCTTTCTTTCTTTCTTTCTTTCTTTCTTTCTTTCTTTCTTTCTTTCTTTCTTTCTTTCTTTCCTTCTTTCCTTCTTTCCTTCCTTCCTTCCTTCCTTCCTTCCTTCCTTCCTTCCTTCCTTCCTTCCTTCCTTCCTTCCTTCCTTCCTTCCTTCCTTCCTTCCTTCCTTCCTTCCTTCCTTCCTTCTTTCTTTCTTTCTTTCTTTCTTTCTTTCTTTCTTTCTTTCTTTCTTTCTTTCTTTCTTTCTTTCTTTCTCTCTCTCTCTCTCTCTCTCTTTCTTTCTTTCTCTCTTTCTTTCTCTCTTTCTTTCTTTCTTTCTTTCTTTCTTTCTTTCTTTCTTTCTTTCTTTCTTTCTTTCTTTCTTTCTTTCTTTCTTTCTTTCTTTCTTTTTCCAGAGCAATGAGGGTTAAGTGGCTTGCCCAGGGTCACCCAGCTAGTAAGTGTCAAGTGTCTAAGGTCACATTTGAACTCAGGTCCTCCTGAATCCAGCGCCAGTGCTTTATCCACTGCACCACCTAGCTGCCCCGGCCTGCTTTTAAAAATATGTAACCAATGAGGCAAGACTTGATCTTCTTCAACCAATCACGAATCATTTCACGTTTGGTTTCACCTGCTTTAGCCAATGATTCAAAGCCCCTACCAAGCTTTCCAATTGATTAAGTAGTTATTCATCCCTAGTTTGCTTTTGATCGATTCAATGAAATATCTGACCTTTTGGTCAGGGTGGGTGGGTGGGCGTGGTTGTCAGTCCTCCAACATTGCAATTGGGTGAGGGGAGTGAGCTGGGATTACCTGGTTTTAGGATGGGGGACTTTAATCTACTGCTGCTATCAGTACCTTAGGAACAGGTGTGAGACCCTAGAGCAGGGTTTCTTAACCCTGTGAGTGTGTGCCCTGGACCCCTTTGGTGAAGCCTATTACTGCTTCTCAGTAATGTTTTTAAATAATCAAAGAAAATGCTAAATTTCAGCTAGAGGGTAGGGAAAATAAAAATGTCATTTTTTGTCATTGGTATGTCATTTTTTTCTCATTCAAGTTCATGCACTCTCTGAAATGAGGGTCTATGAAAGCCAGGCTTAGAACTCCCACCCTAGAGGCAAAAGGACTGGATTTGTTGTGAAGTCCACCTTGTTCTTCCAAAGGAAGCTCATGGTACAGAGTTATGGGCCTGGAATTAGGAAGACCTGAGTTCAAATTAGGCCTCAGACACTTACTGGCTGTGTGACCCTGGGCAAGTCACTTAACTCTGTTTGGCTCAGTTTCCTCATCTGCTAAAATGGGGATAATAGTAGCATCTCCTTCACAGGGCTGTTGGGAGGGTGAAATGAGATAATATTTAGCATAGTGCCTGGCATGTAGTAGGTACTATATACTTATTCTTACCCTTTCCCCCATCCCACTTCTTATTGTAGTACTGGCAACCAGTGCCAGCCTTCCCATGACATGGCTAGGCCATACTTTGAGTCATTGACCACAATTGGCATTTGCCCACATGCAGGTTCTCTCCTTCTTGAATGCGCAGGTGGCCTTGGAGCATCTGGTCTTAGGAGAGTCAGGGCACATATCTGCTTATGCTTATGCCTTCTCCCTTTTCCCATCCCCATCCTTATGCAAAGGATGCTCTGAATCTGATATTAGATATCCTGCCAGGGGGTGGGTCCCTAGTTGTCTCCATGATTTTTACATCTTTAGGAAATCCTTCTGTAAGAAGGCCTAAGACACTGGGGGCAGCAATGAGGGAGGGGCTCATGGCTTCGCAGACATTTGCCCATCTCAGGAGAGAAAGGAACTTCATGATCATAGCTAGGCCAGCTCCCCCCTCCCCGGGTTTCCCTTTGCCTTTGATGCCTCCTCTGTGATTCCCCATGTTTACTCCATAAGCCAATCCCAGTGGTAAATGGGACACTTGCTTCCTATTTTTCTCCACAGCACTTTGAATGTTTAATAAATTCTTAATTAAAAGCTGGGCACCTAATCTGTTTCTGTCGATTGGTTCTTGGTTGTGAAGAAGAGAGAGGCTGGCAGAAGGAAAATGTCATTCCCTCTCCCCCTTGCAGCCACAATTGCACATATATACAAGCATGCACACACATGCACACATGCATATACACAGACACAGAGGTTTAGGGCCTGGTGTTGTATTTACATAATTCTATTGACATTTTGAGGCTAAAGTTATGTATGCTACTTTAATTTGATGTTAAATTAAATTATGAATGTTTGGAATGTAGTCATTTCTTTTGTTCTATGAACAGATTGTTTTATATATCTGCCTATATTACCAAGTTATTAATTTAATGATTTCATAATAGCAGCTTGTTCCTCTGGGTAATATAAAGACTGAAGTGCACACTCTGTACAGCTCAGGCAGACAGTACTTGCCCTACGTGAATTGAAGGTTTTAGGAATAAAGATATTAATTTTGGCAGAATGTTTAAATGCAGAAAAGGGGAAATGGAGGGATGTGTCAGGTCATTGACTGTTCTCCCACTTCCTTCTTTTATTTTTATTTTATAAAGCTAGGCCATAGTCCATTGCCCACAAGGATGAATGCAAAATGGATCTGTTAAATAAAAGCTGAGAAGCTAGCTGGATTTGGCATGACTGGCCTGCTGCCCTCCGTCTGCCCTGGGCATGGAATGGAGATTTGGTCAGATTCTCTCAGCTGGCTGCTCTGTTAGGCTCTCAGCCCCTGGTCTACATCGGACATTTGCTATGGATGGGGCTGCCATGGCAACGTGGCACTTGGCTGCAGTCTTTCCCATCTTTGCACACTTGCTAATGGTCATTGGCAAAGTGGGGGTAAGAGCTAACTTCAACAAATCCAATTCAGTTCCACAAATATTTATTAAATCCCTACTGTGTGTAGAGCTAGATGCAAGGGGAGATTCAGAATTTAGATGGAATTGGTTGATACCCTTATGGAGTTTACCATCTTTAGGGTGATAGGACATCAACACAAATAACCACAACATAAATCCATACATGTTAACAGAGGTGTAATGGAAATACTGTGTGAGTTGGTATGGTGATAGTGGAAAGAGAGAGAGAGAGAGAGAGGGAGAGAGAGAGAGAGAGAGAGAGAGAGAGAGAGAGAGAGAGAGAGAGAGAATAACATGACACACACAGAGACAGAGACAGAGAAAGGGGTGGGAAGAAGGGAGGGAAACAGAGATAGACAAAGATAGAGATATAGACAAAGAGGGGAAGGGAGGGAGACGCACACACACACACGGAGAGACACAGAGAGAGAAAGAAATGATAAAAGAACAAATAGAAATTTAAAAAAAGGTCCTGCTCTCAAAGAGCTCACACACAAGAGCTGGGGGGGGGAGAGAGAGAGAGAGAGAGAGAGAGAGAGAGAGAGAGAGAGAGAGAGAGAGAGAGAGAGAGAGAAGACAGAGAGAGAAGACAGAGACAGACAGACAGAGACAGGCAGAGAGACATAGAGACAGAAACAGAGGAGGAAAGGGAAAAGAGAGACAGACAGAGACAGAGAGGGAAAGGGGGGGCATTGTTGATTTAGGGAGATATCAGGGAAGGTTTTAAGCAGGAGGTGACTTTTGAGCTTAGTTGAACTTTAATGGATGGATATGACTTCAAAAGGCCAAGGGTTGGAGGGGATGGGGTTAGGCATTTCAAATATAGGAAATAAAGTGAGCAAAATTGTACATGGGATATATACAGGGATGGGCAAATAGCTCAGTTTATCAGAAGTATAGAGTTTGGCGGGGGTGAGTAGTATGAGAAAAGATTGGGGAGAGTAGGTTGGAATAGTAAAAATAATGGATTTGGAGTAGAAGGCTATGCATTTGAACTACAGTTCTTCTGTTTGTTATCCACATGATTTGGACAAATCATTACACATCCCTGGGCTTTAATTGCCTCATTCTGAAACATCAGGCATAGTGGATTAGATGATGTTTAAGGTCTCTTCCCATTCTAAATCTATAGTGATCCCTGTCCATGGAGAGCCTTGAATGCCAGTCCAAAGATTTTGAACTTTATTTGTTGGGCAATAGGGAACCATTGAAAGGTTTGCAATGAATGACATAACTGGTCCTACACACAGGGGCAGTGTAGGGAGACTGTTAGTATGAAGGATGGATTAGAGATGGTCAGACCTCTCAGGAGACTTTTGAAATAGACCAGATGAGCAGTAATTAGGACATGTAATAGCATGGTGGCAAATGAGGAGTGAGGAGGTAATGTGTATGAGACACACTGGGATTTGATTAGATGATAAAATAGGGCAGGTAGCAGAGGATGAGTTGAAGCTAAGACCAAGGTTTCAAACTCAGGAGATTAAGTGAATGGTGAATTTGGAGAACCAATGGATTCAGAAGGAGGCAGAGATTTAGGGGAAAGGATTATAGAAACACAGCATTTGAAATTTGGAATACATCTTCATGACCATTTAGGTCAACCTGATATGGGATGGATTTAGGGTCAAACTGATCGTGAGTTGTCCCAAAAGAATTACAAGAAAGCAATCTGATACTTGTTAGATACATTATGGCTTTACCAGGTGGAAGACTGCCAAAGCAGAGGACTCCCTTACTTCTCAAAGCAGCCCATCCCACTCTTGGCCACTTATAATAGTTAAGAAGTTCCCATGACACCTAACTTAAATGTGCATCTCTGCACTCATCATTGCTTGTTCTGCCCTCTGGGATAAGAGATTATTCTTCTCCACAGTCCTCTTCCATGGAAAAGCCCTTTCAGGTACTATATGGTAGCCATCACATTCTCCCTGAGTTTTGTCTTCTACAACCTAAAAATGCCCAGTTCCTTCAAGTGATCCCCATATGACACTGACTCAAGTCCCTTCACCATCCTTGTTGTCCTACTTTGATCTTTATGCACCTTACCTTTTAAACCCATTCCTCAGACTAAACATGATAATCTTGATGAAGTATAATGAGAAGAGTATTTGGGCTTCTATGTGTGGTGGAAAGTAGGAGTGGTCCCAAAGAACCCTTAACAATTTACCAAGCTAAATGAACTACAAGGAAATCTCATAGCTATTGTCTAATTGGATTCTCAGCAACCCCAGACCCTCTCTTACCAGGGATAGCAGGGCAATGGACTTTTCATTTGATAAGACATCTTCAGGTGTCTCAGGGTCTAACATTATCTGGGATCTGGTAGGCGGGGTATTTGTGGTCATCCTCTGTCTTGGGGGCCCCTCAACTGATCTGGGTTTGCTGATTGCCTGGGAAGCCAGTGTGGTTAGAATGGCATGAAAAAAAAAAGAATGGCATGGGTTATAAGGAGGAAGAGACTTTTAATGAATGACTTCATCTCACTGGTCTTCAATTTTACTTTCTTCAAAATGAGATGGCAGCAAGGTGTGGTGGATAGAGCCTGGGCCTTGGAGTTGGAAACATAAACTTTTGAGATCTTTTACCTTTGAAAGTGTGAACCTGAGCAAATCACTTAACCTTTTCATGGCACCATTTCCAAAGGTATTGATCTGTGTCAGATGGAGGGTGTTTCTTTACTGAGAGATCCCTTTACCACTAATAGTCAGCTGGCACAGTGGGTAGAAGGCTAGGCCTGGAGTCAGGAAGATGTGAGTTCAAATCTGGTTTTAGACACTTACTAGTTGTATGACCTGGGGCAAGTTGCTTAACCACTACTTGCCTCAGTTTCCTTATCTGTAAAATTGGGATAATAATAGCACCTATTATTATATCACTAAACTAAGGTTTGTTGTAAGTATTAAATGAGATAATATTATAAAGCACTTAGTATAGTGCTTGGCACATAGTAGGTGCTATGTAAATGTTAGCTATTATAATAGTTACTATTTTTATTGAAATAACAGGTCTACCCCTCTCACCCTTGAGAGCACATTAAGAACTAAGCTGTTTTTGTTTTAAACAAATTTTGTGATGAGGTGATGACCTACGTACTTGTTGGGTTAAATTATAGTGATTTTTGAGGTCATAAGAAAAGCATTGTGAGTGGAGGGAGGGGAAGGATGCTAATTGATTCCCTAGTAATACTTGCTTACCATCAGAAAATCTGTCACTTAATCTGGAGCCTTGATAATAATGGATATGAAAGCCTGGGATTTCCAAATAAACCTGGAGGTGATCTCAGACTGAAGAAGCAGTTCATCTTCCTCTGGCACCACAGAAAGAGCGAGACCATTAGAGGGAGCTGACCACAGTGAAATGGGCCTTCTGATCTTGGGAGGCAGGGGTTATAACAGGGCTGGTGAACTTCAGTTCAGGATTAGTTTAGAAAGTTTAGGATTCCCTTAGTCTGCAGTTGGATAGATTTATAACATGTTTCTAATTATCTTAGCTTAGAGTATTCTTTCTGAATTTGCATAATCTCTTTTTCCTTGTAAGTAAACACTAGAAAACATTCTCTTATGGACTAGAGTGACAGAGATGGTTAAGAGATGTAATGATTGGAATGACGTCACCTGCTGGAGACATACTGGAGAAAAGTTCCGCCATGAAAGGAAGGTCTTTGAGAGCAAGAAGCCCCTCTGGACAAAACTTTCCTCTCTCCCTTTTCTATGTTGTTATTAACATATTGTTAGTTAGCATAGGTTATTATACTCTGTTATTTTTGACTGTTTCATCAAGGAAACGCCCTGTTTCTTGAAGAAACAAAGGGGGGGACTGTAATGATTGGAATGATGCCACCTGCTGGAGACTTACTGTAGAAAAGTTCCACCATGAAAGGAAAGTCTTTGAAGGCAAGAATCCCCTCTGGGCAAAACTTTCCTCTCTTCATTTTCTATAACTCTTGCTAAAGCTTATAATTTATTGGCGACCACTCATTAGATATTTTAGACAGACTAGCTAGAATTTTAGCCTTAACAGAGAGAAGGAAGTTTCAGGACTGAAACTAAGAAATGGTGGCAAGAGCTGAGGAGGAGGGGACTAGTTAATTAGGGCAGAACCCTGAGATGAGGGAGCCATACACTCTTGGGATTGAATCAGGATAGTCAGAGGTGTCAGTGCTGGAGGTGGGGTTCAGGGGTCAGGAATTTTAGAAAGGAGGATAAAGTGAAATTTCTGGGCTGAATACAAGATCCCCTTAAAGAATATAGAGGTCCTGGACCTCTGTGACTCTGGGCTAACTCTTTCCTACAGTGTTGAACTTAATCATGGGTTCTTAACTTCTTTTGTGTCATGGAGTTAGGGGTGTCCAGTAGCCAGTCCCTACCAACTCTTGAGAGTCATTAGTAAATAGCAATTGTTTCTATTCTGACCAGAAACTCTGAGGGTCTTCCTTTCCTAGATCTATTCTTTTATAAAGGCAAACTAAGCTATCTTTTGCCTCAGTTCTTACCTAGTCTTAATCATCAAATGGGCATTGCTTCAGACAAACTGAGACCTGCAAAAGACCTTAGCTTAAAAAGGCCAAGGTCTGCCACTGCATCTGGTATCATTGCCAGTTGTCTTGACTTATGTCTTTTCCTGGACTCTGATGACTCTGGGGGAGAAAGTGAGGCTAATAACTTTGCACAGCCTTCCTCACTTAAGTTCAATTCACTTTCAAGAATCCTCCTTCTAGGAAGAGAAGTTGGAACACAAATTTTTTAAAAATTGATGTTAAAATTTGTTTTTACATATATTTTAGAAAATAAAATTCTATTCAATAAAAAAAAATTGAAAAAAAATAATCCTCCTCCTCATGTCATTGGTTGTCTTTGAGATGGAAGGATTAATAACAACAATGAGGGTCATTGTTAAATTTTCAGTAAGAGCTTCTACAGTCCAAAATTCTCAAATACCGTAAGTCAGAGCTTGATTTGTTTTTTGTTCATTTTCTGGACTTAAGGAAATGATGGAGAAAATGTTAATAATGCAAATTAAATTTAAAAGTGTCCTGCTGTGCATTTTATGGTGAGCTGGTTGTTAAATATTCACCAGCACACCCCAACATGGACTCCTTTGTAAGTATGGGGAAACCATATGAACCCCTTCTCAGAATGTTTTTAAATGCATAAACTAAAACACATACAATTATAAAAGGAATCGATTATATTATAATAAAGATATAATTTTCCCATTCAAGCTCAATGACCCCCTGAAAGCTATCTGTGGACTCTTTAGGGGTCCTTTGACCCTAGGTTAAGAATCCCTAGAGTAGATTACCCCTGGGCTTCTTTCCGGCTTTGACATTCCATCACTTTTCAAGAGAAACCCAAACTCTTTTACACCTAGACAATATGTTTAATCAGAAATACAATTTTTAAAAGAAGCAAAGGAAAAGAAGTGTTTTATCTATGACCTTATATTTATCATTATTTTTTTCTTCCTTCTGCCTTTGAAGGAAGCTGCTCTCCTGGCCACAGGGACTCCCACTTCCTTTGTGGGGTAGGCCTAAAGGATTCCTCATTAGATACTAAATCGCAGCTAGATGTCTTTACTGCTTGGGTTTATGGTCTTTGAGATAGGTCTTATTGCTCTACAACTGTTGGCTAGATTCTTCTTTCTATCTACATTGCTCTACCCAAGAAAGTAGAATATTGGGAAGGTTAGAAGCCAATTATTCGAGGGAAGGGGATGAGATTAGGAAAATAGATTTAGAACTAGAAGGAACCTTAGAAGTTAATTGGTACAATGTCCTCATTTTATTGATAAGAAAACTGAAGTCCACAGAGGTTGTGACTTGCCCAAGGTCACACAGGCAGCACATGTCAGAGCTGGGGTTTGAATCTAGGTCCTCTGACTTGAAGGTCGATGGTTTTATTACTGTACTTCACTGCTTATCTTCCCTAACAGGTCCCCATCAACCTAGATTTAGACTCTGGTTATGGATAACCATGATACGATGATCAACCAGATGAGGACCCTGAGGCACAGAGATGGGAAATAACATCTCCCATTTCATACAAGATATAAATGACAGTCAGGATTCAGATCCAGGATCAGGACTCCCAGTCCAGGACTCATTCCATGATGTTATTGTTCTTTCATAGAGGAAGAAAGGCTGGTCCTGGTTAGGCAAGAGGCAGAGATTGATAAAAGTAAAGAGATTTCAAGGAATGGGATAAGAAGAAGAGTGAAAGAACTTTAGGTCAGTGAAGGTCAGGGTCTGGAATTAGAATATCAGTGTGTAGAAGCTAACTTAGAAGAGATGCTTAGTGAGGGGCAGCTAGGTGGTACAGTGGATAAAGCACCAGCCCTGGATTCAGGAGGACCTGAGTTCAAATATGACTTCAGACACTTGACACTTACTAGCTGGGTGACCCTGGGCAAGTCACTTAACCCTCATTGCCCTGACAAAAAAGGAAAAAAGAAAGAAAAAGAAAAGAAAAAACTAGTCGTGTGACCCTGGGCATGTCACTTAACCCTCATTGCCCTGACAAAAAAAGAAAAAAGGAAGAAAAAGAAAAGAAAAAGCTAGCTGTTTGACCCTGGGCAAGTCACTTAACCCTCATTGCCCTATCCCCCTTGCCAAAAAAAAAAAAGATAGGTCTAAGCTGTTTCCTGTACCTATTCTTATTCCATCCTATCTCCATGATTTCTTGGATTATTTCCCATACCTGGAATGTATTCTTTATTCAAGAAGAGCTGCTTAGTGGTGTGTCTAATTCAAGACGTCTGGCATGTGAGGTTGAGGGAAGACAGAGAGAGGTTAGGTTTGAGGTGTTAGGGGGCTGTGTGGAAAACGACTCTAGTCTGGACTTTGGGATTATTATTTATTTATTTATTTATTTAATTTTTTTGATGAGGCAATTGGGGTTAAGTGACTTGCCCAGGGTCATACAGCTAGTAAGTGTCAAGTGTCTGAGGTTGGATTTGAACTCAGGTCCTCCTGAGTCCAGGGCTGGTTCGCTATCAACTGCACCACCTAGTTGCCCCGGGATTATTTTGGAAATGGATAAGTAAATGACTGTGCTTTCCTCATGGATCAGAGTCTGAAAGCCAGGCCTGAGAATAAAGCTGGGTGGAGTCAGATTTGTGTGCTGAATTGGACAAAGTTTTCCTCTGTAGCGATGATGTCTACCTGTAGTTAGATAATTACATTGGAAATAATAATGTTAGAAAACATCTATCTCCATTATTATTTATCCTTCTCTATGTCTATTTATCTATATCTATTATTATTTTTCCATCTATAATCTATGTCTTGAGCTATCATCTATTAAATGAGGTAATGGTAAGGTACTTAGCACGGTGTCTGGCACATAGTAGGTGCTTAATAAATGTTTTTTCCTTTCCTTCCCTCTATCCATCTCTCTATCTGAGTTTGTATCCTAGGATCCCTCACGCTGCAGTGGAGTGCTTGCACTTTAAAAACAGGATTGATCAGGGCAGCTAGGTGGTGCAGTGGATAGAGCACCGGCCCTGGAGTCAGGAGTACCTGAGTTCAAATCTGGCCTCAGACACTTAACACTTACTAGCTGTGTGACCCTGGGCAAGTCACTTAACCCCAATTGCCTTACTAAAAAAAAAAAAAACCAACAACAACAACAAAACAGGACTGAGCATGGGTGATTTGGGTATTTCACTATCAAGGAAACTTTACACCAGGAATGAGGCCATAGCCTCAAGGTCTCTGAGGAGGCAGTATTCCATCACTTGGTGGGTGGCAATGGAAATAACCAATAGCAAATGGATGTAGGGAACATTTGTTCTGTTTTAGTAACATAAGGCCCTTTGTCCATCCTGCTTCTCATAGGAAGACCATGCCCATGGTGGAGGGGGCTGGCAAAGGGAGAGGAAATAGAGCTAGATCTGGGGAGGAAGAGCCTGGCCTCCTATTTTCTTTCTTTCAAAACCAGAAAGACTCGAGGGCTGTTGTGAGAGACCATTTGGAGTAATTCAAAATCTGAAGCTCTGGGTTATTTAATGTTTTCCGCAGTGAACTACATGATGGAATAGAAACCGTGCTCATTAATTTCATAGATGACACCAAACCGAGGTTGGAAGGGACACCTTGGAGAATAGGATTAGAATTAAAAATGACCGTAATAGGCTGCAGAGGTGGTAAGAAACCCATCAAATAAGATTCAGGAGGGACAGACTCTTACTGCTGAGTCAACCAGGCAAACACAGCTTGTCAGCGTGGACTGGCCCAGATCAGATCCCCTTTGAAGCCTTTGCTAACCACCCTAGTTCAAATTGACCTCTCTGTCCTTTGGAATCTCACACTTACTGTCCCTATATTTAGCACATTTAACACTTGGTATCCACTGCCTTGTTGCAGAAGGACCAGTACTGCCTTGGACCAGTAGGACCCTTTAAGAGGGAGGGGGATAACAGGGATGCAGGTGAGTTATCTGGCCAGGTCCCCATCCAAGCAAGAAGGTAACTGAATAAACAAGCCTGAAGTGAGGAGGCCCATTCATTGGAACTATCTTTTAGAGTCAGAAGACACCTTAGAGGCCCTTTAGTTGAGGGATGGTGGAGGGCTGAACTTGGAGTCAGAAAGACCTGAGTTTGAATCCTGCTTCAGAACCATAATTATTTGTCTAGCCTATAGTACAGTCGCTAAATATGGGATTAATGGCTCTTAGCTCCCAGGGTTGTTTGGAAGATCAAGTGAGATAATGTAGGAAAAGCACTTTGCAAACATTAGAGGGCTTTGTAAACAAGAGCTGATCCTGAGAGATGATCGACCCTAACCTTATTTTACAGAAGAGGACACTGAGAGTCAGAAAGTTTGAACCACTTGCCTGAGGTCACATGTCATGTCAATGGCAAAGGTAGGGTTGAATTCTGGGTCTTTTGATGCCAAAAGTCAGGGCTCTTTCACAGAAAAGCATGCACACAATTAATTGGTCCAAGAAGGGGAAAACAGACAGAGACCAGAGAAGAGGCCATGGGCCAGACAACTGAAACTATACCAGGAACAGGAAAATCCAGGAAACAAAAGGTGTAGGAGCATGACATCCTAGGAGGCAATTTGACTTGACTTCTTTGGTATTCATGCCTCACATACAAAGCAGAGGCGCATGCAGTCTGCAACACTCTCCAGAGTTGACCAGGACAAGATTAAAATGGAATTGGGAAATATTTAACAAATTAGGTAAAAATTCAGTAGAACACAGGTAATGTTACTATGTGGTTTTCTCAGATAATATGTGGCCTGTGGGGATTTTTGTGTCCTGTTTAGTGTCCCCATTTTTATTTGAATTTGATACCATGGATCCAGAGGATGCACTGACCACATTTCTCATTTGCTGGGCAGTTGTGAGCTAAAGACATGTGGGGAATTTGTCTTTTCATATGTCTTTCTCTAATCTTCCCAGTTGGTTTGAAGGCAAAAACTATAACTCTTATAGGCTGTTACAGTCCTCAGAACCCCTGGCATAGGTTTTGTAGATAATGGATGCTTAACTAATGCTTGTTGTTGGAAGGAATGATTGAAAAAGGTCATGTTTTCATAGTGGGTTAAATACTGAACATAAGTCAACAAGATAGTTACCAGAAACCATCTTTGTTTTCTTAGGGATTTTTCTTTGAGACAATTTGACTGTGAATGCCTTGAGGGAATAAGAATGTTGTCTTAGATTTCTTCGTATACATCCTGTTGTTGTTTAGTCTTTGTGACCCCAAACACAAATTTTTTTCATTTTTTCATTTCCTTTTTGACAATTCATTAGGGTTTTGTTTTTTTTTTGACAGAGATACTCAAGTGATTTGCCATTTCCTTTACCAGCTCATTTTACAGATGAGGAAACAGAGGCAAATAAGGTTCAACAACTTGCCCAGGGTCACACAAGTAAGTGTCTGAAGTTAGATTTGAACCCAGGAAGATGAGTCTTCCTGATTTCAGGCGTAGCACTCTATCCACTGTACTACCTAACTGCCCCACATACATCATATACTTTCTCTACTATCTGCTTCTAACCTTCCTGCCCTTACCCAATTTTCTCCTGTTAATTGGAGGCTGAGTTCAAATGTCACCCCCTACATGAAGTCCACCTTGATCTATCTTGTCATAAATCCCCTCCTCTATTCCTAGCATTCTTTTATGCAGTTATCAACACCTACTAAATTTTCTTTTTGCTCTGTAAACTCCCTAAAGGCCAAGGATCACATTTAATTTAATCTTTCTACATCCTCTAATACCATACACAATTAGCTAAAACCACAGCTAAAAAGTGTTTGTTTAGTGACTAATCCAGCTTTTTCCCCTCTGTCTATTCTCCTCAGTTCTATTCCTTTCTCTTCTATAATCAAGTCTGGGACTGTGACATTAGTGACTGATGACTTGATGCAATCTTCCAATGTCTTCCTGCAGATGCTCAAGAGTTTTCTCAAACCATTCCTGCCTTGTAAAGCTGGATGCCGGGGGCAGCCAGGTGATGCAGTAAATAAAGCACTGACCCTGGCTTCAAGAGGACCTGAGTTCAAATCTGGCCTCGGACACTTGACATTTACTAGCTATGTGACCCTGGAGAAGTCACTTAACCCTCATTGCCCCACAAAAAAACAAAAACAAAAACAAAAATGAAAAAAAAAACTGGATGTCTATCCTTAGGAGTATTCTTAGCATCACCTTTCCTCATATGATCCTTGCCATAGCAAAGGCCTCAGCATATGTAATTGTGTTCAGGTCCCAACATGTTTTTATACTCTCTGTTACATATCATGGGTGAGTGTGTTCCTACATGGTGATTAAGTATAGCACATACCAGATTTTAAAAATTATTCTGTTTTGGCATAATGGGTCTACATTTGGTTCACTATGCCTTAGCGACTCTCATCCTGGAAAGCCTGGGTCTTTATCACTCTGGAACCTTCCACCACCATGCTGCTTCACTTTTCCCATCAGTGAGTTTCTTTTTGGAAACCTCCATGTTGGGGATAGGCCAGGGCTACCATATTTCATCCCCTTCCTGGCTGTGTCTGTTCTGCCTCTCCTGGACTTTGCCACCATGCCCTTGAGTGGCTACCTTTGTCCGCTGAAGTTTTTTCAGCTCTTTTAAAATTTATCTTCCCCTGTTAGAATGTAAGCTCTTTGAGGGCAGGAATTGTTTTTTTCTTTTTGTTTGTAATTATATCCCTAGTACTTAGTATAGCATCCAATACTTAGAACATAGTAAATGCTTAATAAATATGTTGACCATTAGTTAGATTTGTTTTATTAAACTCAAAAATGACTTTTTGAAATTCCAGTCTAAGTATGCACATCTCCTTTTTTCCAAACCATTTGAGATATCATCATTATTATCAGACCACCCTATCAGTTGATTTTAAATGTAGATTTTCCAATAACTTCAGATTCTGTATTTTTTAATTTCAGATTTAAATAACTCCTGAATTTCTCTCTTATTACAACTAATATTTTAGGACAAATTAATTCTTATGGTTGTTCTCTATTGATCTGCAATCCATTGTCATGTTATGTGAATATTGAGAATATACAGAGAATCTTTTTATTGAGAAGAAGTATGGGGGCAGCTAGGTGGTGTAGTGAATAAAGCACCAGCCCTGGATTCAGGAGGACCTGAGTTCAAATCTGACCTCAGACACTTGATACTTACTAGCTGTGTGACCTTGGGCAAATCACTTAACTCTCATTGCCCCATTTTTTAAAAAAGAAGTATGAAGTCTTTGCATAGAACTACTCAAATTATTTCTGATTTTGTTTGATGTAGTCCTGGCATATTGAATCAAGTCAAGTCAAGTCAACAAGTATTTATTACACACTCATGTCTTCAGTGCATTTTATGGGCATTGATAGTTTGCCTGTCTGAATGGTCAGAGCCATATGGATATTGCTGAATCTTTTCTGGGAGGCAGGTTATGTATACTGTCTTCTTGTGGTATTAGAACATGAAGGAGTACCATTCCCTCTGCTTTCTTCTGTGTCAATCTGATCAGCAAGATGGTTTTTTAGTAGGTACAGGTTGTATCGTATTCTGCCCTATCTATTAGGTCTCTTTACTTTGCCATTCCCCTTCCCATCTACATTGCCCCCAATCTCCTTACTGATAGGCTTGGTTCTGAAGGGGGTGGTTATTGTTATTGCTCTTCTTGTTGCCACTTTAAATATTGGAAAACTGAGTCATAGAAAAGCTGTGACAATGAAAATTTAACAACCAGCTCCAGTGCACCAGTACAGATGGGGTCAGGAAGGGTTGGACACTACGGAAAAGACTCAGTAACAAAACTTTATATAAGGAAACCTGTAGGCAACCTATTGGCTTAGAAAACCACATATTAACATTATCTGTGTTCTATTGTCTTTTCATTAATTTTGCCAAATATTCCTCAGTTACATTTCAATTTGGCTAGAGCCCCCTTGGGGATGTTGTTGGCTCCAGTATATAGGCTGGGAGTTGGACACCTCTGATGTAGTGGGCAGAGGACTAACCTCAGCATCAGGGTAGACCTGGCTTCAGTTTCAATCTCTGACCCATGGGGACTATGTAACCTGGGGCTGGTTGCTTACCTCTCCATCTTCTGGGCAGCTCTCTAAGACCATAAACTACAGAACAGTTCCTGATTGACATTGCTAGGAGGAGATTCCCAATCCAGGAATTCACTTCTACCAATAAAGTCACAGGTCTCTAGCAAAAGAGCAATAATGGCTAGCCTTTCTATAGTACTTTAAGATTGGCAGAGCAGTTTACAAACACTCTCTTACTTTTTTTGTTTTTTGTGGGGCAATGAGGGTTAAGTGACTTGCCCAGGGTCACACAGCTAGTAAGTGTCAAGTGTCTGAGATCAGATCTGAACTCAGGTCCTCCTGAATCCAGGGCTAGCGCTTTATCCACTGCGCCACCTAGCTGCCCCCCAACACCATCTTATTTGATCCTCTCAACAACCCTCTGAGGTAGGTGCTGTTCCTATCCCCTCCTTACAAAGGAAGGAACTGGAGACAGAAGAAGCTAAATGAGTTGATGGTGACCTAAGTGTTTAAATTGGTGCCTCAGAGTCCAACACTTTATCCACCTAGCTGCCAGGTACTATTACTGCCAGAAACGATGACTGTTTATTGTTCTGGCTGCTGTCATGATGCTATGGAAGTCCCTTCTCAGAGGATACAGCTTCACACTAATTGACATGTCTTTGTCACTGGAGAAGCCTTGTCCACAAACTGGCTTTCTCTGTCTTTCACAATATCCTGAATAGCAGTGTGGTATGGTGGAGAGGACAATGGATGGGAGATAGAGGGCCCAGGTGTGAGGCATGCCCTGCCATGAGTTTCCTCTGAACCTCATAATCGCATAATCACATAAATCACATAAACCCTCTGGGCCTCAACTTCCTCATCTGGAAAATGAGGGTGTCTTTGGAGGTGGGGGCCAGGGGGGTCAGTTTGGGAGTATGGTGAAGCTTCTGGATTCTGGGAAACAGATGTCCTTGACGGGGGTGGGGGGGAATGAAATTTGGTTTGGATCAAATCTTTGGAATGGCCTGAATCATGCTTTTGCTCACCAAACAGATGCAAAAAACACACAGAGGTCTATGACTAACGAGCACCTTAAGAAAACAAGATGAGGGACAAAGAGATAGAGACAGAGACATACAGAACAGAGAGACAGACAGAAAAAGGAGACAGACACAGAGACTGAGAAAGAGAAGCACAAAGATAAAGAAAGACACACCCAGAGTGTTAGTAGAGAAGGGAAAGTGGTGAAAATGGATTCATTCAATTGATAGTAGAGTTGCCTCACAGTTTTTGGCTTCAGGTCTGGTCGTGGTACCATAGGTATTTAGTAAACCCCACCCAAACTGTTCATTCTGGATTAGACTTCCAAGATCACATAGTCCTCAGAGAAGGGAGGTGAATTGTTTATGATCAAACAGCAAGTTAGAGGCAGATGTGGCAATAGAACCCAGGTCTTCTGCCTCTCGACCCTGTGCTCATCTCACTGAATCAGACTGCTGGGCTAGCTAGGATCTCAGAGAGCAAAGAACAGTTCATAGCATTTTAGTGCCAAAGGTTGCACCCCATCCCCGCCAATAAAGTTTGAAGATGGATGCTTCTAGAGAAAGAGGTTTTTGTCTTGTTTTGTTTTGTTTTTGCGGGGCAATGAGGATTAAGTGACTTGCCCAGGGTCACACAGTTAGTGTCAAGTGTCTGAGGTCTGATTTGAACTCAGATCCTCCTGAATCCAGGGCCAGTGCTTTATCCACTGTGCTACCTAGTTGCCTCTAGAGAGAGATTTTTAAGGGGCTTCTAAGGTCACAGGAGTTGACCACTAGCTGGACTCCTGCCAGGACATTTTTTTGAGGGAGGATCTTTTATAGACTTTGCTATTTGTATGTTGTTTCCTCTATTAGAATGTAAGATTTTTGAGGGCAGGGAAGATTTTTTTTATCTTTCTTTGTATCTTCAGTGCTTAGCACAGTGCCTGGCAAATAGTGAGTACCTAATAAATGTATTGACTAACTGGGAATGAAGATTATCATAGTGAGGTTTCCACCTCTTATGCCTGGCAGAACGCAGGATTATGGGAATGGCCACCAAGCAGGTGATCTCTGGAACCAGATACTTTCTAAGAGCAGCTCTTTCTTATCCAGTTCCTCTCCTCTCTCCTCTATATCTCTTCATTGGTGTGTTTGTAAGTATTCATTCTCTGGGATCCAAAACGGGAAGATGAAAAGGTATAAAAAAGGAGAATATTATAGGTAGATCATCTTCACATGCTCTTCATTTTACATAAGAGGAAACTGAAGCCCAGGTAAATGCCAAGGCCAGGCATTGATTAGGTAACCTCATTCCAAGCGTGGTAAAGGTTGGGATGCCAGGCTGGCAAGTAGGAAACCCATGTTCTGACCCTGATTTGTCAATAAACTAAATATGTGATTTTAGGGGAAAAAAACAAAATAAACCTTTACTCAACGCTTTCCGTCTGGGCATTGTGCTAGGAATTAAGGGAAATATGAAGCTATATGAGGCTGTTCCTGTCTTCAAAGAGCTTACAGGCTGGTAGCAAGCCTTAGATGACAAATGCCTCTAGGAGTTACAAAACAAAGCATGTAGGGACAATAGGGGGAAGATTCTTAAAGCCCAAGGCTGAGGTGAAGGAATCAGAGAAGTTTTCCTGAAACAAAGTAACATTTGATTTGGGAGTTAAAGGATGCGTAGAAATTCAAGAAATGGGGCAAGAGAGGAATAACATTTCAGACAGAAGGAACAGCCAGTGCAAGGACCTGGAGGTGGGAAAGCAGAGGGTATGTCTTTGGGACTGAGAGGTCATTTGATGATCTTATAAACATTTAGAACTTACCTACTATGTTCGAGGAACTGTGTTAGGAGCTGGAGGTAAGACAAAAAGGAAACAATTCCTTCTCTCAAGAACTTGCAGTCTATTGCTGGGAAACAACATATATCCAAATAAGCATATTCAAAATATATAAATATATTGGTGATATATGCATAGATTTACATACATATATGTTCATTCTTAGTCCTTATATGAAAAAATATTCATCCACAATCCTTTAAAATATATATACACATATATACCAACATACATATATGTATGTGTACACATATGTGTATATATCTACATCTGTATCATCTATATCTATATCTATCTTGAGTTCATAAGGACTATTTGTGCCCCAACCATGGTAGAGTTTTCCAAGCTCGTATTGGCCAGATCAGACACAGTTGGACACACTGTGCCTTTTCTCCAACATAGTGATGCCATTTTGGTTCTCTTTGAGAATGAAGGATGACAACCAACCAACTCTGTGTGTGTGTGTGTGTGTGTGTGTGTGTGTGTGTGTGTGTGTATAATATAAAATGCAAAGTAATTTTGGTGTCAAAGAAAGCAAATAAGACATTAGTGATTGGAGGGATGAGGCTAGACCTCCTGTAAGATATGCATCTGAGCTAGTCCTTGAAGGAAGCTTGGCATTCTGCCAGCTGGAGTGAAGGAATGGATTATGCCCAAGGTAAGGGAGGCAACCTGTACCAAGACATGAGGCTGGGAGATGGAGTGTCTTGTAGGGAAATGGCAAGGAGGTCAGCTTGGCTGAAACATACAGTGTGTGAAGAGGAATAATGTGCAATAATCCTGGAAAGGTAGATTGGAGCCAGATTTTTAATGCCAAACTGAGGAAGAAGCTCATATCTTATCTTGGGTCAAGAGGGAGGCAATGGGACTTTTTTTGAGCAGGGGAGTAACATGATTGGGCTTGTGCTTTAGAAATAGCCATTTGGCATTGGAAAGGGATAGAGGCTGGAAAAAAGAACAGTCATCTAGGCAAGATGACAAGAGTTGGAAGGTTTGGCAAGATTGTAGAGCATTTGGAGGGGACCAATGTGAAAAAAAGCTGGAAAAGGGCATTTTCATGAAGTATGTGAAGGTAGATAAATTGTAAGTCTACTTGGTAAGTAACAGGGAGTCTCTGAAAGCTTTTGAGTGCAGTGATATCATCAGATTTGTGCAACAGAAAGATTTTAAAGTTCCCTTTCAATTCTGACATTCTGTGGTTTATTTCCTGACCTTTCTTCCAATAATATCATTTGATAGTTCTAGGCCAACAAGAGAGGGAGGAAGTTGGTGTGGCTAGAGGTTGGGAGGAGGAATTTGGGGGCCATTAAGCTCTACCCTAAGTCTATACCAGGATAGACTATAGAATTTTCCCTCAGTTCCTTCAGTCTGAGTCTTAGCCCTGTGGCTTGTCTAGCTGCTGCCTTGTCTAGAATTCCCATCTCTGGATAAAGAAGGAAATACTTTCTCCAGTTCATTAGTGAATCAGTCCATGGATATGTTTTTAGAGAGGCTGTAATCAAGGAATTTACAGTTATATTGAATAAGTAGATGAGACTCTTCTCCTGTCTCTGATTCTGACTCGCTGGAAATAGCCACTGTGCTTCAGCTACTTTTTCACTCTGGAAAGTCCTACCACCCCTGTGACTCCCTTTTCCCATTAATGAATTTCTCTCAGAACTTCTATTTTGAGGGACAGCCCAGGCTAGCAGTCAGTCTTCATTCCTCTCCCCTCTCTGCCTCTTCCTCTCTGGGCTTTGCCTTCATGTCTTTGTGGGGGTGCCTTTTCCCCTTCCCACCTTTTTTAGCTGCTATTATATGCTGTCTTCCCCTGTTAGAATGTCAGGCACTGTCATTTTTTGTTCTTGTATTTGTAGCTCCTCTTGGCATTGGATAAGTGATTAATAAATTTGTTGATTTTTTGAGACAATTAGAGACCAACAAAATATCAAATGAGATAATATATGCAAAGTACTTTTCAAACCTTAAAGTGCTAAATAAGAGGGAACTGTTATTATTAATACAATGCTTGAGTGGTACAGATTACATATGTAGCTGCATAAAATATATAAACAGATACTAATCTAGGCTGGCATTACTTAGAGCAATAATAGCTCACATTTTCATAAAAAGTATCCATTAAAGTTGCCAGAGTTCTTGCCTAATAACACTCCACTGAGGCAGGTAGGACAAGTATTATCTCATTTTATAGACGAATGAACTGAGGCTTCAGGAGTTTTAATGACTTGACTAAAGATTTTAGGATCATTGATATAGAGCTAGAAGGGACCCCAGAGGCCATTTAATATAAACCCATAATTTTACAGATGAGAAAAAATTAAGACCTAAGGAGATTACATGATTTGCCTTCACTTTGCAGAGGTAGAGTAAGCATCAGAGACAGGATTTGAACTCAGGTCCTCTGAGAACTGATGTCATTAACACTGTAAAATAATAAAGTGGGATTTGAACTCAGTTTTCTATTGATTACAAATCTAGTTTTCTTTCAATTGTATTAAGCTCTTTCTTTTATCAATTGTTTTTCATTTGTCTCCTACTCTTTGTGATCCCATTTGGAGTTTTCTTGGCAAAGATACTGACATGGTTTGCCAGATCATTTGACAGATGAGAAAACTGAGGCAAACAGGGTTAAATTACTTGCCCAGGGTCACACAGCTAGTAAGTATCTGAGGCTAGATCTGAACTCAGTAAGGTGAGTCTTCCTGACTCTAATCCCAGCACTCTATCCACTGCACCACCTAGCTTTCCCAAACTGCTTCTAGGAACAGGTAGATGCCTACTGGTGTGATTTAAAGGTCATGGGAAAGGCCCCTCTCCCCTTAAATATCTCTTTTACATAATTAAACATTCTCAGTTTTCTTTTGTGACCAGCCAGATTCCTACCAATTAGGGATTCATCTAGTTTAGGTTGCTTTTAAAGTGAAGATTCCTCTGGGAGGCCAATCAGTAATTCACACCTCATTGTGAATTAGCTTGATCATTGCTTTCCTGCTAATAGCTGAGGGAAGACAGGGCAGAATCCAAAGAGGACTAAACAAGTCTCTTGGGAGAATGAAAATGTTGATGGGGAGCAGAGAATAAAGAAAGGGAATCAGAGGGGTGGGTAATTTTGAAGCATGGGACATATACTAGAGGAGTGCTGCATTGGAGAGATTTGGGGCTGCAACATTTGAGGAGGTGGCAAGGAATGAAAGAGAGCACCAGGAGGTGGAAAGACTATCAAAAGACTGCTCTGGGGCAGCTAGATGGTGCAGTGCATAGAGCACTGGCCCTGGAGTCAGGAGGACCTGAGTTCAAATCTAACTTTAGACACTTGACACTTACTAGCTGTGTGACCTTGGGCAAGTCACTTAACCCTCATTGCCCAACCAAAAACAAAACAAAACAAAACAAAAAACCAAAAGATTGCCCTTTCCTATCCCACCATTTTATAAGGGGCTTTCCTTAGTGCTGAATGTGTCAAAGAAGAGAGGGTGCCCTGTAGACTGGAGTAGTTAAGGTAGCTTCATGCAGGAGGGACTTGGGATGGATGCTGAAAGATGAGTAGGGTATTTCTAGTCTCCCAAGAATATGGAAGGAAATTTTAAAAAATGAGCATGAGGAACAGCATCTTGTGGAGAAGAATATGAATTGGTTCTATTACCCAGGACAAAGACCTTCCCTTATCTAAGCCTTAGTTTTCTCATCTGTGAAGTGAGAGCATTGGAATGGATAATCCATTAGATTCTTCCCAGGGCTGACATTCCATGGTTGATTCCATCGTTGTCAGTTCTGGGAAGGAGGAATGAATACTCCACTGGGGACAGATCAGTGACTGCCATCACCACACCAACAATGAACAGTGACTGCTTGCTGTTAGGAGGAGTGGCATGGCCCAAGGCCACCAATAGCCCCACCCATCACCTGCGTTTGAAACCATTGCCATGCCAGGGGCTGGCAGATTTGTCATTTTCTATGTAACTTGGTGGAAATGAAGACATTGTGAAGGAGCTGACTCCTCCTAATGACCTTCCACGGGGAACCCAACTTAGATTTCAAGGCTGCCATGTCCCTCACCCACCCTGGTAGTGATTCAACTCAAAATTCTGGGAGCTGAATAGCTTCCACCCCCACCCCCTCCCCAAGAGAGATGTTGAACAAGAATTTTGAAAGGAAGCTGATGAGTAATTGTTGGCAGAGAAGGCCCAGTCTTAGGGTGAAACGTGTGGTTGAAGGACAGCTCTTGTGCGTCTTTAATCACTTCGGGAACTGTTCTTGCCAGGGATGTGAGAGAGCTGCTCCAGGAGCACCCTCCGGAGACCATCAAACTCAGGAGGATAACTGCTGATGACATCCTGAAGACAGGACATTCTCCTGATCATTATTCCCCTAGGGGATAGCCTGGAGTGATACCAATTATTTTGTCCTTCTTATAACCTGAGAGGGTCCTGGAGTTAACTCCTTCCTTGCTTGTCTCCCCCTAATCTGATTGCTAATCCTGGACTAGTTGTTGACCTTTTGCATCACATGGAGGCCCATGGGTAGGGATCCTCTTGGACAGTTGGATACTGGGTGTCTGGACATGGTTCCCTCAGGACCTCTCTGGACATTGTTTTCTGCCTTCAGGTAGCACAGAGGCAACCTGGGATAATCAGGGACCAATGCAAACCCTGCTAAGGAGGTCTCAGAGGAGAAAACCTATTTTGAGTCAGTGACACGAATCAGAAATGCACAGCTCAGACACTCTCATGTCCTACTTACAGTCTTTTCCTTAGGTATCCTGGGCCCCCATGTGCTCAAGCTTGCTTTTCTCTCTTTCTCTCTCTGCCTGTCTCTGTCCCTCTCTGTCTCTATTTGTCTCCCTCCCTCTTTATCTTCTCTTTTCTCTCTCTGTATCCCTTTTTCTCTTCTTCCCTCCCTCTCTCTGTGTGTTTCTGCCTCTATTCCTTTCTCACTCCTCTTATCCTCCGCCTATACTTACAAGCATTTGTTTCTTTCAGGCTATTGCTAGACTCCCATGTGCTCAGGGTCTCCCTCCCTCCCTGCCTTCCTTTCTCTCTCTCTCTGTGCCCTTCTCTCTCTCGCTCTTGCTCCCTCTCCGGCTCCCGCTCCCTCTCCCTCTCCCTCTCTCTCTCTCCGTCCCCCCTAAATGCCCCCCTGCCCCAAGTCCCATGCACATTAAAACCTTTTTAGGGAGCACATGGAGATACCATAATCCTTGCCTCCCCCCAAAAGTTCTGGATTAGGGCTTATGCCCCAAGTGTGTTACTGTAAGGAAAAGAGAGGGAACCCTTAAGTTGTTGATGTTTAGTTGGTAGTGGGAAACTAAATATCTCAAATACTAGTTTTATTATTTTTTTTGGAGGGTGAGGAAAGGTGATGCTATATGGTAATAAATAATGAACACCATAATCTATGAAGAATCTATGATGAACCAAAGAATTTAGAGTGTATAGAAAGTGTAATTAAGAATCTCATAGAATAAGGAGTGAATAGGTTGGGATCTATACTGGTTGAGGAGGTGTCCATATAATTGGGAGCACAGATCCCTGGGAATGTCCAAGCAGCCATTCATGGGAGAAGAAACAAAGAAGGCCATGTGTCCTTGGATCACGTCCAGGTGGCCCCAGGGAGCAGATGCAGGTTCCCCTAGCATCCGAGGGTGCTTTTGGTACTATTAGTGGGAATGGGAGAGGAACAATAGCAGTCTGGTGCACAGAACCCTATGTCATCCTGGGAATTTGGCCAGTTTGCTCAATGGAGGCTGTTCTGTCCTGGCTGGCTGCCTAAGATGCTGGCAGCCAGGGTATTCTAAAGGCTTGGAATGGCTGGTGAGGCTATTCCCAGGAAGGCATTTTCCAGATGGCCCTGAGTCATCTCTCCAGTTGCCTCTGTTTTCTATCTTGCTTGGCTTTCCTCTGGTATCCTTGCTGTCCTCACACTTGGCTTCCCCTGTAGCCCCAGAAGGCATTTTGAATAAGTCTTTTATCTTCTCTGGATACTTCTTGTTCGCCTGCGGAGATCTTTGGGTCTGCTTGGACCTGGCTGACCGAAGTTAGATCTAGAATTCCATGCATTCCCAGGCGGGTCTGGATTAATGTCTTGCCAGTGGGGATGAATGTATTGGCTCTGGAAACAGTCCTTGCTTTTTCCTTTGGTTGGGAAGCTCAACAAAAGAGAGCCCATATGTACATGTGCATGCATGTACACACACACACACACACACACACACACACACACACACACACTAATTGGCACAGAAACAACTAACAATGACCCAGCGACAAGCCTCAGTGAATTGCTGAGCCTTGAACAATTTCTAGCCCGACTGATGAAGATCCCAAATAATTTCCATTCTAATCTATGTTGCTTGACTTCTAAGAAGGTAATTGCTCCTGTGGTGACGAGCGTCCTTTCTGCAAGCAATTTATGAGTGTGGTTAGGCTTCCTGAAAAGTATGAAATAAAAAGCCCCTTGAATTATTGCTCATCCATTCTTCACTGAGGTCTTGGGCAATTGGCATCCAGTTCCAGAAAGAGTATGGGTGGTTTCTGTTGTGCTGGGGAGCTGGTTTGGGGGAGGTTGGAGGGAGAGAACAAGGACACTGGAGTCAGAGCCTCTGCCTTACAAGGTAATCTCTGAACACTTCTCACCCTGGGCAAGGAATAATAGCAAGGGCTACCGCCTCTTGCATCTAGAAAGCAAGGGGTCCAATAGAAAACTGGCTGGATCTGGAGTGGGAGGTCCTGGGTTCGAGTTTTGGCTCTGCTGCTTATGATATGACTTTGGAACAAATCACTTACTTCTTTCCTTGGTTTCTTCATTGATGAAATGGGAGGATCAGATTAAATGACTGTGTGTAGGGTCTCTTCTAGCTTTAATGCTATGCTCCTGAGTAAGGATTGGGTTTATTGGCTGTTTAGCACAGTTGGATTGGTCTTGGTTTGTAAACTCAGTAGGTCAAAATTGAGGTCCAAAGAGAAAAACAAAACAAAACTCTGTTCTAATAGATGTGGACCACCTTCTCCATCAGGGTCATAGATCAGATAATTAGACCTGGAAGATACTTTAGAGGACATTGATTCCACCCACCCTTCCACCCCCAATTTTATAAATGAGGAAACAGTCTCAGGGAGGTAAAGAACTTTCCCAGACTCATAGCTAGTAAGTATCTGTGGCAGGATTTGAACCTAGCTCTTCTTACTTGCAGCCCAGTGACCTAAACCTTACAACATACTGCCAGTCCCATCATATTCTACATACACAGGCTCTACAGGCTATACCCTAATCTACATCAGATACCCTTTGTTTGAACCTATACTTGAGCAGAGTCCCATTTCCATTATAATGGCTCATGGACAACATATAATTTAAAGGTTTGCAAAATGCATTATTTAACTTGATACAACAGCGCTGTGGGATAGTAGTTATTATTTGTCCCTTTTTGTAAATGAGGAAACTGAGGCTGAGAGAGATCAAGTGATTTGCCGAGGGTCGCACCTGAGGTAGAACTGGTTTGTAATTTTCTGATACTCTGACCATTATAGCATTTCCAGTCAGCTAAGGAAGAACAGGGGCAACTAGGAGTTATAGTAGATAGTCAGGAGGACCTCAGTTCATAAATACACATATATTCACATACAGATATAAAAACCTAAGTGTACATATATTTAAAAATATAAATAAAAATGTATACATGTATATATGTGCACATATATACATCCACAATACATACATACACACATATATGTTTCTACACTAAGTCTCATCAACAAGACATAAAATGTGACTCAGTAGATAGAGTTCTAGGCCTGAAGTCAGGAAGACTCATCAAGCTGAGTTCATTTTATTTTATTTTATCTTATTTTTTTTTAGATTTATCTATTTGTTTAAAATTTTCCCTGTTACATGTAAAAAACAATTTTTTTTCACATTGATTTTTTAAAAAACTTTGTGTTCCAAATTTTCTTCCTCCCTCCCACCCCTAAGAAATCAAGCAATTCAATATAAGTTATACATGTGCAGTCATGTAAAACATCTCTACATTATTCAGGTTGTGACAGAAAACAGACAAAATAATTTTATAAAGAGGAACTAACAAAAATATTGTGCTTCAATATGTATTCAGATACCATCAGTTCTTTCTCTGTAGATGGATCGCATTTTTCATACATCCTTCTGATAGCATCCTGCTCATCATTTCTTTCACAGTTACTATTTTTTTGTTTATTTATTTATTTTTTCATTCATTCATTCATTCATTCATTTGTTTATTTATTTATTTATTTATTTTTCACAGTTACTATTGCTAACTGTATTGCCCTGTATTCTATTCCCTCCCCTTGATATTTACTCTATTTTCTATCTTCTTTCACCATATCCCTCCTCAAAAGTGTTTTGCTTTTTACTTCTCCCTCTTCCAATCTGACCTCTTTTCCTTTATCCTGAGTTCAAATGCAGCCTCAGATACTTACTAGCTGTATGACTGTAGGCGAGTTACTTCACTCTGTTTGCTTCAGTTATTCATCTGTAAAAAATGCTCTGGAGAAGGAAATGGCAAACCAATCAAGTATCTTTTCCAAGAAAACCCCAAATGGGGTCACAGAAAGTCAAACATGACTAAAACAACTGAACAAAAAGTGAAGGGCTACCTCCAAAGACAGCATACTCCGCTGGGATAGCACTAATTCTTATTAGTAAGCTTTTCCACCTTTGTATTTTCCACCTATTGCTTCTGGTTCTGTCCTCCAGGGCCAGATGTAATCCCTCTAATACATAATAACCCTTCAAATGCTTGGATGTAGCTATCATGTCCCCATTTTCTTCATCAGGCTAGACAACTGCTTCAAACATTTCTTCAAGCATTGATTGCAAGGACTTTCACCATCCAAATTTCTTTCTTCTGGACACTCAGGGTTCTTCCTGAATTGTAGTCCCCAGAACTGAACACAGTTCTCCTACAGTCTTAAGACTGGACAAGTATTTGGTGCTATCCTACTATCATACATCGGACTCATACTAAACTTGCTAACTCTCCCTCTCCCCCTTTTTTTCTTACACAAACTCTTGATTTACCATACCTGCCCTCTCTTTTACTTGTGAAGTCTATTTGTTTGAACTGGTATAAGACTTCACATTGGTCCCTTTTAAATATTATCATATTAGATTTGGTCCACTGTTCTATCTTGTTAAGATAGTTTTGGATTGTCGCTGTTATTTGATGTGTGTCAACCCTCCTAGTTTTGTGTCATCTATAGTTATCAGCAGTGTCTTGTCCTAGTGCTAATGGGGGGTGGGGGAGTGGGACACACCCTCCTTACAGTGATTGTCATACTCATGTCTTGCAGTTTTCTGGAAGCATAAGGCACAAGTATCTCTAGCTGCCACTCTCAAGGTTCCAAACATCATGATTTCCTTCTCTCACAGCTTTTTAAAAAATCATTAATCCCCCGTGGGAGTGAGGACCAAGACTCTCTTCAGACTAGACAGCCCCACTTCTGTCACAACTACTCATATGATATAGTTGTCCTCTTCATTGCAACTTTTCCTCCTCCAACCCCTCCCTCCTGCCCCATCCCCTTCACTGAATTTGCACCAAAAGCAACTTCAGGTTTGTTCCTTTCTAACTTTGATAGGGATGCCATTTATCTCTTTATAACCAAGTCATTGGTAAGCAGGTTATATGGTATAAGGATCAACACAGATCCCTGGGATACTCCACTAGAGACTTCTTGGCCAATATCTCATAGGCTTGAAGTCATGCATGAGGAGTCTGGATAAATTAGTGCAAACTTCTCCCCAATGACTAATAGAGCAGCAGCATATTCATATCATAAGGAGGGCTCATTATAGAATGCTGGGTTTGTTAATCAGATCCTAAGGTATTGGAAATACTCCCCATCTCCCAAACACACACACACACACACATACATGCATACACATACACATGTCCTTCTTGGAAGAATTTCAGAATTAATGGAACAGAATAAATTTATAGAATTCAGGACTTCCAGAAATTATAAATGGCTTAAAAATGGCACAGAAAAACTTGTGGAAGATCTATTCATAATAGATTATTTTCAGGGCAGCTAGGTGCCATAGTGGATAGAGTACTGGCCCTGGATTCAGGAAGACCTGAGTTCAAATCCGGCTTCAGACACTTTACACTTACTAGCTGTGTGACCCTGGGCAAGTCACTTAACCCCAATTGCCTCACCAAACAAACAAACAAACAAAAACAACCCCCAAAATAAATAAATAATAGATTATTTTCAGTGTGATTATCTCATCAGTGTTTGGAGAAGTCTAAAGTAACCTGTAAGGTACTCTTGGAAATGTGCCTTTTCCCTTATTCATGGCCACTCATGAGGAGTTGTTGCTTCTAGTCAAGTTAATGGAGACCACATGGCAGGACAAGCACAGACATTAGGACCAGACCTTAAGGAACTCCAGGGAAGTGCTACACCACAGTCATTTATATTGGAGAAAGAGAAATATTTATGTGCAATAATGCAGCTTACCACAGCTAATCTACTTTATTAATCATAATTAAACAAATCCAATAATACCCAAAACTCATGAATACTGGGCTGGAGTCCCTTTGAGTTGCTTCCAAGAGTAAGTCTCTTCTTTGAGCCTTTCTTGGCCCATGTAGTTTAGAATTTTTGTTCATATCGAAGCTGATGAAAGACTCATGAGTTGTCTTTTTAGAAGGCTCAGGCTCATTTTACTACCAAAACAAAACATTTTTGTACAAAATGAAATGTTTTTCAATAATTTTTCCCTCTGTAAGACTAAAAAAAGATATTTGGGAGGTTAAGGGCAGCAAGGACAAACATATTTTTAGCACTGCATCATAAGTAGCAATAGTAGAGGGCAGGGGGGCAGCTAGGTAGCACAGTGGATAAAGCACTGGCCCTGGATACAGGAGGACTTGAGTTCAAATCTGGCCTCAGACACTTGACACTTACTAGCTGTGTGACCTTGGGCAAGTCACTTAATCCTCATTGCCTCACCCCCCAAAAATAGTAGAGGGCAGGACAAGAGGAGTCAAGACATTGGGGTGGGGTGGATAGGTATTTTTGCAAGACTTAACAGACAAAGGTCAATTGATATGGGGGACTTATGGGTCCCATGAGTCCAATGGATACAGGAGAAATCAGTTTAGTCCAGAGATTATAGTAATGTATAGCTTGAAGTAGGTGGGCTGCGATTGGTGTACAAAAATTCAGAATGCTCAGTAAAGCATTGGTAGTCCCAGAGACCAAAAGGATGGGCAGGAGTGAAGTGCAAGGACAAGAACCAGAAGAAACCTTGGAGATAATTTAAATCAGGGAGTTTTGGGATGTGTGGTATCATAGATCCCTTTGGCTATCTAGTGAGACTCACTTCTCAGAAGAATGCTTTTGTGTGTGTGTGTGTGGGGGGGTTTGTTTGTTTTTTGTTTTTTAGTAAGGCAATTGGGGTTAAGTGGCTTGCCCAGGGTCACACAGCTAGTAAGTATTAAGTGTTTGAGGCTGGATTTGAACTCAGGTACTCCTGAATCTAGGGCCAGTGCTCTATCCACTGCGCCATCTAGCTGCCCCAGAAGAAATGCTTTTAAATGCATAAAATTAAATAGTTAAAATTACAAAGGAATTCAATTTTACTGAATTATTTTATTTTTTTGCAGGGAAATGAGGGTTAAGTGACTTGCCCAGGGTCACCCAGCTAGTAAGTGTCAAGTATCTGAGGCTGAATCTGAACTCAGGTCCTCCTGGATCCAGGGCTGGTGTTTTATCCACTGTGCCACCTACCTGCCCTGAATTATTTTAAAAATCAAGTTTGGGGGGGCAGGTAGGTGGCACAGTAGATAAAGCACCAGCCCTGGATTCAGGAGGACTTGAGTTCAAATGCTGCCTCAGACACTTGACACTTACTAGCTGGGTGACCCTGGGCAAGTCACTTAACCCCCATTTCCCCCCCCCCAAAATCAAGTTCAGGGACCGCTTGAAATTTATCCACGGAATCCTTGGGGTTTCTAAACCCCGGTTTACATAGCCTCATTTTGTAGATGAGAGAACTGAGATTGATAGAAGTAAAGTAAAAAGCCCAGGGTTACACAGCTGAACTGTATAAGAGCAGAGCTGAGATTTGAATTCAGATCTCGACTTCAAAGCCAGCATTTTTTCCACATGTCACTCTGAACCATGTTGCAGTCACTGTTCAGAGTTGATTGAGCCAAAATCAAAGGTTTAGTACATAGGCAGCCATCTAGCTTCAGTAATCAAATCGGATATCAGAGTCTGGGAAGGGAGATTTGGGGCAGAGGGATAGGGCCTGTTATAGTGGGCAGGTCCACATGGCAGCACCATCGAGTAATGACCATCCATCACCTTTCCTCTGCTCTGGTTTTAAGTAGCTTTCTTACCAAGGGTGGATATTAGCTAGCTTCTATTTACTGCTTTCCAGAGTGGGGCATGATCTGCAGGCACTGATGGCTTCTTACAGGACAGGAAGTGAGTCAGGGTCCCCTGGAGAAGCCTCACAATCCTAACCCAGGTCCTTCCACATCACCTCCCTTTGGTGCCGCTGTCAGGAAGAGAACACTGGACCGTGGGTCAGCAGCAATGTAGCGATGCTAGGTTCTTATGCTCTTAGGAAGAAAACTTTGGGGGAAAGCAATCAATCTGTCACCCTTAATTACATTCTTCAGGCATCACATCAAGTAACCGAGCTGCATCTGGAATGCTAAAGTTTCTCAATGGGCCAGGGGAACAGCACACTCTACTTGTCTATCTCAGTATCTTTCCTTGAAGACTGAGAGAGACATCTCTCTTCTTTCCAGGTGACTTGGTTTCATATAGATTACATTGAAATCTATTATCATCATTTCTGTTCCTTTCTGTTTTCCTGTGGGAGTTTCAAGGGATGTTTCCAATAAGAACAGTCATTCTTCTTTGCTGTTTACAGAAATGGATATGCCGGGTGATGAAGGAGCCAGCCCAAGGTCACGCTGTTAAGCCAGAGCTGGGGCAGAGAACACAATCCAAGAGTTTGTTTTCTATTTCTTGCTAGAGATTGCACTGCATTCCCTCCATTTCCCTTCCTGTGAAAGGAACGTACTTACACCTTCCAGACCCTAATGACAAGCCTGGCCTTGCCTTTTATTTATAAGGTGTGTTTTAGGGGCATTGGGAAACCTGGGAGAAAACAGAACCCCAAACTTCCCCTCCAACTTGATTCATGTTAATTAACTTGGCCAATGGTGCCATGGGGGCAGGGACACCCTTTTCTGCATCTCAGTACATTTTCCCCAGCTGACCTCCATTCCTGGAATATTCTCCCTCTCATCTCTGCCCCCAGGTTTCCTTAGCTTCCTTTAGCTAAAGTCTCACCTTTTGCAAGAATTCTTTCCCAAAATAGGAGGGGAAGGGGATAAAGAGAGAGGGACAAAAGAAGGAAGGGCAGAGTGGGGGAGGAGACAGACAGAAGCAAATCCCTTTTGAAGAGTGATAGGATGAAAGAGGATGGATAATAGAATAAATATCATGGGGAAGGGAATAGGATGGAAGGGAAACAGTTAACAATAGTAATCACGAAAAAGGGGAAAAATTGTACAAAAAATATTTATAGCAACTTTTGGTGGAGGCTAAGAATTGAGAATCAAGGGAATGTCCATCAATTGAGGAATGATGGAAAAAGCTGTGTGATATGATTGTAGTGGAATGGTCTTTTGCTACAGGAAATGACAAACAGGATGATCCCCGAAAAACCTTGAAAGACTAATGAACATCGATGCATAGTGAAGTGAGCAGAGCTGAGAGGACATTGTGCATAGTGACATCAGTATTGTTCAATGAGCAATTGTGAATGACTTAACTACTCTCAGCAGTGCAATGATCCAAGACAATCCCAAGGAACTAATGAGGAAGCTTACTATGCACCCCTGTAGAAAAAAACTGACAAAAAGAACACTTGTGGATTGTACATATATAACCTGATTGCAATCTTGTGGGCGGGGAGGGGAAGGGAGGGAGGGAGGGAGAAACTACCCTTACATGTAAATGGAAAATAAAATAAATGTTTGTTGCTAAAAAAAAAAAAAGAATTCTTTCCCAGTCTTCCTCAATCTTAGAGACATCCCTCTGAAGGTTAAATCTCTAACTTATCCTTTATAGAAATTGTTTGCATTTGATCTCATTAGACTATGAGGGCCTTTTTTTGGGGGGGGGCAGAGACTATTTTTGCCCTTCTTTGCATCCTCAGCACTTACCACAGTTCGTAGCACATAGTAGGTGCTTACTGTTTATTGACCAACTGATTAACTTTGAATGAGAACTTGAAGCAAGCTTATCTGATAATACTAGGTTGGATCTACTTTCACAGAATGTTCTCTTGTTCTCTGTATCTTTAGATTTATACACGTAAATATCTCTCCCAATCTCTCCATCTCCATCTCCAACTCCATCACCATCTCTATCCTTTCTCTTCTCTCTCTCCCTCTCCCTCCCCCTCCTCCTTCCCCCCCTCTCTCATAGCTAGGTGGTGCAGTGGATAGAATGCCAGGACAATAGGAAGACCCTAGTTCAAATTATACTTGACAAGTCACTTAACCTTTGTCTGCCTCAGTTTTCTCATTTGTAAACTGGAGATAATAATAGCATTTACCTCCTTGGGTTGTTTGTGAGGGTCAATTGAGATACTATTTGTAAAGCACTTTGTAAACCTTAAAGCACTACATAAATGCTAGCTATTTTTATATTTATGTATAATGTTTCATTCCAACTATTAATGCTCTGACATCCTATCTAGGTTGTATTCATTTATATTTATTTTGCATCTGTCTCTGTATGTATTTGCTGTCTCCTCCAACAGAATATACATTCTTTGAGATTAGGGATTGTTTCATTCTTTGTATTTATAGCCCCAGTGCCTAGAACACAGAAGGCACTTAATCAGTATTTGTTGATTGATCCATATGTGCAGCCTCTTGGGCATTCTCTTGGGAGAATTTTGGTCAGCTTTCTCACAACTCTATCTATTCTCTTGGCTTTTGGTAGCACTTTCTTCCAGGTGACTCTAAACTTCAACTCTAGCCAAAATGTGGAATTTGGGGAGGAGGTCTAAGGACTCCTTACCCCACCTGAGTGGGATATGTGGAAGATATTTTGACTAAATCATTCACTGAAGTAACCTCCCTTCCCTTCCAAGGTAAAATGACTTCAGGGTCCCTCTGATGATTTGTGTAGCCATGAGGGATTGAGGTCACTACTTCAATCAATAAATCAATAAATATTTATTGAACAACTACTATGTGTCAAGCACTGTGCTAAGTATTGGGGATATGAAAAGAAGCAAAAGACAGTCCCTGCCCTCAAAGTGCTTGTATGCTAATTGTTCCCTAGCATCCAATTCCCTACCCTTAAAGGGTTCCCTCATTTCTGCTGACCTCTGGGACCATTGACACCTCTTGGTCAAATTACCTGGGAATTTGTGCCTGAAAGACCCTGGAATTGTGGGCATTGCAAACCTGGTGAAGCCTGTGGCTGCCAGCTGATCTTCAGCCTCATAGCTAACAACTTCCCTGGCTCTCCATTGACAAGTCTCACTGCCCTTGGTCCCATGTTCAGCCACATCTCTGGAGTTCTAGTATTAAGCATGTACATTAATTCTATTAGCTTGTTGAGAGAGAAGAGGGGGAAGTGATCATAAAAGTACTTGATTAAAATCTGCCTCCAAGTCCAATATAGCTTTTAACCCATGGAATTCATCCATATATTCACAGAGAAAGCATGAAGTTCCACGTAATACTTAACACTGATAGGACGCATCTGTGGTTTATGTAGCTAACTCAATACTGAATGGAATTTTTCATAAAAGTTTTGGTAGGTGTCTGATAATGGGCTTCTCTCCTACATTAAGGGCACTGCCCAGGCAAGGGAAACTCTCCCAGCTTTGCAAAGGTTATTCATGCCTGATTAGTTGAAAAGGTGCAGAGTGCATCCTAAACACCAGCTGCTATACCCCAGGAGTGGTCCAGTGAAAAGACCACTGGATTTTGGAGTCCAAAGGCCTGCATTCAAGTCTTGCCTCTATCATTGATTGCCTGTGGGATCTTGATCAAGTTGCTTCATTTATTTGACTTAATTTCTTTTTCTGTAAAATGAGAGTGTTAGACTAGATGATCTCTAAAGTTCCTTCTCCTTCTAAACATGTGACCATCTGATCATTACAGAGGTTAATTGGTGGCTCAGCAGGTAGAGAGCTAGGCCTGGAGTCTGGAAGACCTGAGTTTAAATCCAGCCTCAGACACTTCCTAGCTGTGTGACCCTGGGCAAGTAACTTAACCTCTGATTTCTTGACAAGATGGATCCATTGGATGAGGAAATGGAAAACCACTCCAGAATCCTTGTCCAAATGGGGTCACAAAGGGTTGGATGTGACTGAAATGACTGAACAGTAACAATGATCATTCTAATATTCCTGAAAAACAATGACTTTGGAGGAACTAGTATGGGTGAGTCGATGAGCATCCCTTTCACTGAGCAGTCTTGCTGAATGATAATTCTTATGGTAAGTGCTCACAGGGGCTCTAACTGCTCCTGTGATCTCTGTACCATCCTCACCTCCCCATTCAAAGTGACAAAGGGTCAGAGAGTCACCTTCATGGCTTTGCTAATGCAACTGTTGGGTTGCCCAGTCACATCTCCAGTATAGAGATGTTCTTCTCTATGAAAAGGAATTGGGGAAAAAGAAAAAAAAAGAAAAGGAATTGGGAATAAATTTAGTAAATGCTGAGAAGTATGGTGGAATGATAATTGTATTTGGACTCAAAGCACCTTGCTTGAATTTTGAAGCCCAGTGTGCCTGTGTACTTTCTTTGGGTTCCTGGGCAAGTCACTTCACAATCTTGAGATTTCAGATATCTATCTCTGAGATGAGGAAGTTGGATTGGCAATGTCTAAGGTCCTTGCCAGCTCTAAATCTTATGATCCCTTGCTGTAATTCAGACAACAGTATTGGACTGGTTTTGCTAATACGGTATCACCATCCTCCCTGCAATGCCTACTTGCATTTCTCCCTACATGAGTGCAATAAAGGTTTAGTCCTCTCCTTCCTCTTCCTTCTCTTCCTCTTCCTCCTCTTCCTCCTCACCTTCTTCTCTTTCTTCTCTGCTTTTTCCTCCCCCTCTCTTTCCCCCTCCTCCTTTTTCCTTCTCTTTCTTCTACATTGGGGGAAAGAAGAAAAACAAAGAAGATATAGAACCACTGGTTGGCAAGGATAAGTCATTATAACATGATAGAAAGAAGACAGAGCCACTCAACCTTTAACTTGCTTCTATTTTCCTTGTTGAGGAGAAGGATTTTTGTATTGGTAAAGAGAGAATAAAAAATCCTCCAGTAAATTGGGAGCTGATGTCTTAGGTGGCACAGTGGATAGAGTGCTGGATCTGGAATCAGGAAGACCTGAATTTGAATCTAGCCTCACACAGATACTAGTTGTGTGACCCTGCACAAGTCATTTAACTTCTGTCTACCTCATCCTCCCCATTTATAAAATGTCCCCTATAAACATGCCTTCTAGCAGCCTACTAATGGAACAGCTAGCTGCCCTTGAAAAGTTCAAGTCACTTGGCCCATATAAAATACATCTAGTAGAATCATACAATGCAAGAGCTCTGAACTTGGAGTCACAGGACCTGGGTTCAAATCCTGGCTCTCAGACTAGTTACCTCTATTATCCTGAACAAGGCCTCAGTTTTCTCATCTATAAAATGAGTTGGGGGGGAGCTTGGACTAGGTAACTTCCAAGGCCCCTTCCAGCTCAAAGGCTCTGATCCTTTGTGCTTCCTCCTGAACTGGCAGAATCAGCATTGCTAAGCCTCTCTTGGTTGCCTTTGAAATGGAGTTAGTACCATAGGATTGCAGGAGGGCAAATACTCTGGTTTTCAAAAGAAGGAAAAGAATGGGTTTTATAGATGAGAGATCAGTGCACTTGACTTTAAACCCTGTCAACATTATGAAACATATTATTAAAATGATGGTTCATGAACATCTAGAAGAGGAAGCAGCGATCATAATGCCAGCATGGCTTCATCAAAGCAGGTGTGTTATCCTCATCTTATTTCCTATTTTGACAGATTTACCTAAATGCATCGATCAGGGTAATGCTGTAGATAAAATGTTCCCAGATTTTAACAAAACATTTAATCAAGTCGCTCATTCTTTCTGGTAGATGAGATGGAGAGACAGGGGCTATGTGGATTCAGGACTGGATGATTGGACAGACCTAAAGAGTAATCAATAATGGCTCAATGAATCTAGGTTGCATAGTGGATAGAATTTTGGATCTGGTGTCAGGAAGGCCTGTGTTCATATCCTAGCTCAGATACTGGCTGTGTGATCCTGGGCAAGTCACTTAGCCTTTTAAATTTTTTTTTTTGCCTCAGTTTTCTTATCTGTAAATGGAGGTAATAACAGCACCTACTTGCCAGGGTAGTTGTGAGGATACAATAAAACAATATTCATACAGCACTTTTGTTTGGTTTGGTTAGGCATTTGGGGTTAAGTGACTTTCCCAGGGTCACACAGCTAGTAAGTGTCAAGTGTCTGAGGTCAGATTTGAACTCAGGTCCTCCTGACTCCAGGGCCAGTGCTCTATCCACTGCACCACGTAACTGCCCCTATAAAGCAGTTTGCAAATTTTAAAACACTAGCTAAGTGCTAGCTATCCATATCAACTTGGAAGGAGGTCTCCAGAGGAATGCCCTGGGGAATCTGTGTTTACCCATAATTCCATTGAATACTCTGAACAATCATTCAGATTAACCAGAACCCAAATATAGAGACAGGAGTTTTAGTTAACAGGACAAAAACTGGAAGGAACTCTGGAGAATATCTGGTCAAGTCCTATTTTATAAATAAGAAAACCTAATCACAGATTAATGAAACGACCTTGTCCAAGGTCACACGAGTAGTAAGCAGCAGAGCCAAGCTTTGTGCTCAGGTCCTCTCACCCCAAATCTATTGCTATTTCTCTTACATAACATTTCCATTAGCACATCCCTTGCAGATGATGTGCTTGGCAAATCTTCAGATTACAGAAAGTTGGGAATAACTAATATATCGTGTGACAGAGTCAAGATGCCAAAGCATATTACCAAGTTAGAATGTTGGAATTTTGGGCCAGGCCTAACTCAGTCCACTCCAGTGACTCAGGCTTGGGATTCAAAAATAATGAAAAACTTGTGGAACATAAAATTCAATTTAAAGAACCTTTTCTATAGAATAAAATTAAAAAGGATATGATTTCTCATCAATAATCAGAATAAAACTACTTTTCCATGTCTCTGCCCAATAAAAGCAACAGCAGCAATATCAGAAGCATAGCTCAGAAAGGGATAACTGCAGAACAGTGTGAATTCTGAGAAGCCCCTGGAACACCAACCCCCCGATGGCCTGGACTTTTTTTTTGCTTTAAACAACAAGAAAATCAAAACAAGAATTAGTCTTTACTCCACAATCCAGCCAAAACCAAAGGATGATTTGTCTGGCACCTTAAAGGAAAACAACTAGGCTTCATCAAATAGGATGAAATGTAATATGCATAAATATAAAGTCTTACACTTGGGTTTAAAAAAAACCTTGTCGAATATGAGATCTGAAGGGTTTCATGACCCAAAAACTCATCATGAATCAACAGTATAACATGACAAACAAGAAAGTTAAGGTATCCTTGTTTGTGTCGTTTAGTTGTTTAGCTGTGTCTAACTCTTCCTAACCCCTTGCTATTTCCTATTCTAGTAGAATAAGGCAAACAGAGGTTAAGTGACTTGTTCAGGGTCACACAGCTAGAAAGTACCTAAAGCTGGATTTGAACTCAGGTCCTCCTGACTTCAGGCCCAGCATGCTGTCCACTAAGCCATCTATCTGCCTCAGGGTATCCGTAGGCTATATTTTAAAAAGGGTGATCACATGCAAAGTCCTTCTACACTCTATCTTGGTTAAACTCCATAAGGAGCATTTTGTTCAGTGTTGGGCCCTGATCTTAGGAATGAGGTTGATAAGGCAGATAATATACAGAGAAGCCAGACCATGATGATGAAGGACCTTGATTGTGGTCCAGATAATGATCAATTGAAAGAAGATTTGGGGAGACATAATTAGTGCAGTGGAGGAACTTTCATAGGGATTCGATTTACATTTCTTAGCCTCCATATGGCAGATTTAGCAGCAATGTGTTGTTGACTGAAGGAGGCAGCTGGGTGGCTCAGTGGATAGAGCAGTAGGCCTGGAGTCAGGAAGACCTGGGTTCAAGATCAAGGGATCTACCAACCTAGGTCTTCCTGTTAGATGGGACTGTAGAGGTGTGCCACCATGCCCGGTGGGGTTTATGGGTAGGTTGCACTAGAGGCCTTCTGAGGCTACCAGATTCAACTAATTCCTTAGACAACATTATTGATAAGTCAGCATCCAAATTCAAACTCTACTTGAAAGTTTTTCCCATTAGGAGGAAATCACTACTTCCTAAGGGATTTCTTTCCACTTTCAAACAACTCTTAGGCCCTGTAGTTTGTAACAATTGTTAGGTACTTGGAGCTGAAATCTATCTCTTTGTAACTTCTATCTCTTCTCCAGGGTAAACATGCCTGGTTACTTGTATGATACCATTGTCTTAAATGTGGTTCCTAGGACTGAGTATAGTTGTTGTTTGTCCTTCATTCCTGAAGAGGACCATCGGGTAATGTCATGACTTGCACTGAATTGGATTAAAGTGAAGGAGGACTGTGCAAGGTCACCAACCATATGGAAGAAACTATCGTGGGAACCAGAAAGATCTGGGTCCAAGTCCATCCTCTAACACATTATTATCTGTGTGACCTGAGGGCAGTCACTGAACCTCAGTGCCCCAGACAACTCTCTAAGGTTATACATTGCAGAAAATCTATTAACCTACATGGTAGAAGAAATTTCCTCATATGGGAGTTCTCTGTGATGTTGAAATGACAGATCTAATCCCTATCTATATGTACATGTTGTCTCCCCCATTAAAATGTAAGCTTCTTGAAGGTAGATTCTGTTTTTACCTTTGCCTTTTATCCCAAGCTCTTAGCACAGTACCTGGCCCAGAGTTCAGATCCTGTCTCAGACATTTACTAGCTGTGTGACCATGGGCAAGTACCTTAACTTCTCTGTCTCAGTGTTCCTCTTCTCTAAAATGAAGTTAACAAAAACATTTACCTCCCAAGGTTATTTTGAGGTTCAAATGAGATTATATGTAAAACTTTTTACAAAACTTAAAAGCACCATGTAAATTTTTCCTCCTCTTCCTCCTCCTCCTTCTCCTTTTCCTCCTTCTTCTTCTTCTTCCTCCTCTTCCTCCTCCTTTTCTTCTTCCTCTTCCTCTTCTTCTTCTTCTTCTTCTTCTCCTTCTTCTTTTTCCTCCTCCTCCTCCTCCTCCTCCTCTTCTTCTCCTTCTTCTTCTTCTTCTTCTTCTTCTTCTTCTTCTTCTTCTTCTACTACTACTACTACTACTACTACTACTACTACTACTACTACTACTACTACTACTACTACTACTACTACTACTACTACTACTACCACATGGTGATTGATTGGTTGATCATAGCAGCAAGTTTCTTGTCTCTTGTTTGTAGATTTCTAACAGCACATTCCCCAAATGTAATGTCAGAGATATGCATGGATAATCTTAGGTCTTGGCCAGAGTCAAAAGATTTGACAAAGGGATATATAAGCAGAGTTAGCCCGTTTGAAAAACAATGTGGAACCCATATAACATTAGCACATAGAGCCTGAAAATGGAGGATTTAATTATGAGCTCCTGCTAAAGGATTTAGCACAATGTTTATTATTAACAAAGGCACTGAAGATGTTCATTATTCATATTTGCTATTTTATACTTCGGTATGTCTTAACATGGTGGAAAATAGGAGCCCAGAAACAATTCATTGATCTTAGAACTCGGTTCACCCATTTCTCTGAGGCAGGAAATCAGCCTGAAAAGGGCTTGGTGAGGTTGGGTGGGGGTCATTTTAGCATAGCTGATCATAATTCCTGAAGGGAGGCAAGACCTAGGTATACACAGAGGCAACACAGGGTTGTCATGGAGAAAGAGCTTCAGAATCCTCCAAGCACTATATTAACATGAGCTGTTAATATTTTTATTTCCTCAGGGAGATGGTTTGCAACACAATACACCACCACACACTTGGGAGGAAGACATTGTTTTGTAGATGGGTTTTCCTCTTCTGCATCTTTTTCTCACCTTTGCTGCTCTTCTCACTCAGGGACTAGTGATTGTTTTTGTTTCCTTTGGGATGGTTTCAATCTTATATCTACGATCTCTTACAGAAAGAAGATTGCTCTTGGAAATTTTTTGCATTACTTTGATGGAGAGATGGGTGGGAGGCAATTAACTCTAGTTTCCTGATTAACTGTGTGGTTCTTCTTGTCCTTTTCACACTCATGTAATTCCATGAGGACATATCTATCATGGCAATGCTAGGCAGGAGCTATGTTCCAGGTGGGAGGGTGTCTGTCATCTCTTCAGTTTGTTCCAGCAAAGTTGCCTTGTTCTAAGTGGGGGCCTGATGGAGGACCAGGAAAGCCTTGTCCCAGATCCCCATCCCTGCCTCATTTGCATCTTTTGTTCTAAGGTGGGGTGTTAGAAACCTACAGTGTTGTGTACTGGGAAAAACCACCTATATCTAAAGTCAGAGGACCTGGATTTGGGTACCAGCTCTCCAATTTAGTAGCTGTGTGACCTTGAGTGACTCATTTAACCTTGTTTGTCCTCAGTTTTTTTCATCTGTAAATCAAGGTGGGGTTGGACTAGATAGCTCCTAAGGTTCCTTATGATACTCCATTTATGATGTCCAATATTTTTTTCTGTCAACTAACACATATTTATTAAGAGCTTATTCTGTGCTAGTTCCTGTGTTAGATGCCATGGATACAAAAAACTAAACAAGGGGAAGCTAGGTGGTGCAGTGCATAAAGCACTGGTCCTGAATTCAGGAGGACCTGAGTTCAAATCTGGCCTCAGACTCTTGACACTTACTAGCTGTGTGACCCTGGGCAAGTCACTTAACCCTCATTGACCTGCAGAAAAACAAAAACAAACAAACAAAAAGTTAAACTATGGGGCAGCTAGGTGGCACAATGGATAAAGCACGGGTCATGGATTCAAGAGGACCTGAGTTCAAATCCAGCCTCAGACACTTGACACTTACTAGCTGTGTGACCTTGGGAAAGTCACTCAACCCCCACTGCTCTGCAAAAAAACAAACAAAAAAAACCAAAACAAAACCAACAAAACAAAACAAAAACAAAAAAACCAAAGAACTAAACAAAATCCCTTTCTTTAAAGATCTTATATTCTATTATCTCAGTAGCAAGGAATTCTCTATTATATGAGAGATGGCCTACTAGGTGACCTGGTTCAGAAAGTCAATTAGGAGAGAAAATCCACCTTCTTACTTCCTTTTCAGTTGTTTTGGATTCTTTGTGACCCTATTTGGGGTTTTCTTGGTAAAGATACTGGAGTGGTTTGCTATTTCCTTCTCCATCTCATTTTATAGTTGAGGAAACTGAGACAAACAGGGTTAACTGACTTGCCCATGGTCACACAGCTAGTAAGTGTCTGAGTCTAGATTTGAACTCAGGAAGATGACTCTTTCTGATTCCAGTCCCAGCACTCTATACATTGCACCACCTAACTGCCCTCTCACTTTCTTGCTTCTCTTTATTTGCAGTGTCTGTGAAATTTGGATAGCTCTTGTACCACTCACCTCCCAAAGTCTCTGTGACCACTTTGTAAACCTTAGTTATTAGTTCCTCAAAGGACTCCTGTTTTTGATCAGAAGTTCTGATTGGCTTTGCCTCTACTGAACAACATGTCATACTCTGTTCTGGGTGGCCCCAGGTGGCCTTCCCTTTTCAGCTTCAACCCACAAGTATTGTCTTCCCCCATTAGATTGTAAGCTCCTTGAGGGTAGGGGCTGGCTCTTTTTCCTATATGTATCCCCAACCACAAAACCTGGCAACAGAGAGGACACTTAATCAATGTTTATTTGAATTTGAATGGACTATTCTGGGGATCCATCAAAGTGCTTTCAAAACTATTCACTAATAGTGTTAGCCTAGGGTGATGACTGTCATTAATAGCTATAGTTTGGACACATGTGCATTCTTTAATTGAATCTCTTTCTTTTCTTCCCTCAACTTGACCCCTGCTCTATCCAGGCATGGTACTCCCATGGATCTGATGAATTGTGTTGGAACCTAGACAAGAAGGGCACCTGGGTAGGGTTGGAAAAGCTGAATGAATGAGGCCTCCAGGCTGGATGTACTGAACAGAAGAACTGTCCCTCCCCAGGAGATTTCCCTCTTTAATCAGAATTAAACAACAGAGGAGCAGCTGCAAAAATATGCCTCGGACCTCTCCATTAGGGTGATTTGCACCCCAATTTCAACCATGTAGCCTAACATTTCCATCCGGTCACACTGAGGTCTTCTCTAAGCCCAGCAGGCTGCATCCAGGGGAGGTTCCCTGCTGCACAAACCACAAGATGCCCAATTTTCCCACAAGCTAACCTGCCCTCCAAATAAATCAATGAGTGGACAGATGAGCCAACTCTGGCATTAGAATATTTGCAAAGAGTGGATCTCAAGACTATGGACACATGGAATAATCTGTTTAGGCACTGGGTGAATGTGTTCCCACGAAAGGGCCATCACCAGTGTCAAAACCAGTTAGCATCATCCTGCTCAAGTATCTATTTCCCGTTAGCTTCCCAACATTGAACAGTAAATACATTTCACTGTTTTGCAATGTTCTCCAAAAAATATTCTGACAGCTCCTTTAGCCCTCCCCTCTCTCCCCCTCTCCTTCACCCCCCCTCTCTCTTCCTCTTTCTCTTCTCTCTCTCTCCACGCTCCTCTCTCCCCTCCCCTGTCTCTGTCTCCCTCCCTTTCCCCTCTTCTCTCCCTTTCTCCCTCTCTTCTTCCCTCCCTCCATCTCTCTATCTCTCTCTTCTGGATCTCTTCCTCCTATTCCAAAACTTTTCACATTTAAGACCCTGGGGATCCTGCTGAGAGCAGGAAAGGGAGAGGAGGAAAATTCTGTCAGAAATTTTTCTCCTGTTCTCCTTTCTTCAGCTAAAAATACTGATTTCTCCACCATGCCTTGTCATCTTCCCTGTAATTAAAAGGCCTGCCATTTTCTTACCTGCCACATCTCTTAGCCTAGGGTGGAACTTTATGCTCAGGTGGAAGAAGGAAGGGGATTGTTCCCCACAGGTCATGAAGAAGCCCCAATAATCAAGGAGGGCAGGGAATACTAGAGGTTATTTTCCAGCAAATGGCCTGGTTGCCATCAAATCAAAGCATTGTTGAAGCTCCATTCATTTAGTCTGACATTCAAGGCCCTGCTCAATGTGGCTCCCCATTTATTTGCCCAGAATTATCTTCTATCTCTTCCTGTGCTTATAGGAAGGTCAGTATAGACTTTAGCAACCTTTGGAAGAGTGCTCGAGGGGCAGGGATTTGGGGTGCCATTCTTGTAGGATTCTAGTGGAGGAGAGACAGCCTAACTCTCCTGTGTCCCACCTTGGGGCTGGCTCATCAGTTTTTCAATAGCATCTCAAAGTCATCCCAGGCAGCTGAGGGTTCTTTTATTAACATAATGTTTCTCTGGTTTTACTGCTCTCACAGGCTCTCCCAGGGCCATTCTCAGGGCCTACCTGGTTCCTCCCAATTTAATTCTCCCACATGGTTTCTGGATTAAGAGGCAGTTTTTTTTTTTTGCAAGTGGTTTCTATATTCTCCTTTACATGTTTAGTTCCTATTTCCTATTTATTTTTTCTTTAAACTGGCTACTTATATACCTAATGACTGTATTAACTGTTGTGTGTGTGTGTGTGGAGTGTCAAGAGGACCATAATAAGATGCAATTTCAACACAGGGGACAATCGATAAAAGGCATGGAGACTGGGGATATACCTTCATAGGTGAGGACGGCTGACTCCAGTGGTTTCCTAGTCTCTAAAAGGGTAAAAAGCCCCAAGGTCATCAGCCAGCTTTTCAGACCCTCTGCAATCTGACTTCTAAGTGGCCTAGTGGCTAGTGTGGTGAACTTGGAGTCAGGAAAACCTGAGTTCAAATCCAGCCCCAGACACCAGCTGTGTGATCCTGAGCAAGTCACTTGATCTCTGCGTGCCTCAGTTTCCTCAACTGTAAATCGGAACTAACAATAGTGCCTACCTGTCATGGTTGCTATGAAGATCAAAATAGATAACATTTATAAATCACTTAGCGCAGTGCTTGTTACATAGTAGGTGCTTAATAAATGCTTACTCATTTACCTCATCCAACTCTTACCATCTTAGTTCATACTAGTACTTACTAAGGACTCTCTGTTCCATTCCCGCAGGTACCCTTATTAGTCCTCTGAAGAAGACCATGCTTATTCTTGCTTCCCAACCTTTGTTTATTATGTTTCCTCCACTCCCTGTTGCCTCTCATTTCAATTCAATATTTCAGCAAACATTTATTAAGTGCCTCCTATATGCCAAGCACCATGTTAAGTAAGTGTTGGTGATACAAATATGAAAAAAGAAAGATAAACTCTGCACTCAAGGAGCTTACAAGTTAATTAATGGGAGAAGACACACAAAAGAAAGCTGAAAAAGGTAGGGTTGGTACTCAGCCCAGGGGCATTATGGAGAAGCCAAAGAAGTCCAAAGTGAGGGCAGCCTCAGGGGAAATGAGGTGAAGTCTGAAGGTGCCCCATGTCCCTCAAAGCCCAGCTCAAGTCCTCCAAGGAGACATCCCTAGTCCCCTGATCCCACTCATCTTTATATTCTCTAAGTTCCCATAGCCTATCCTCCCTGTGCTATTTCTTTGCTGAAGTAGATCACACCATCTCATATTTCCAATTTCTTTCTTCTGGGTCTGCCTTATCCTCTCCTTCCTCCTTCCCACCCTCCAACTATACCATTAACTCCTTAAGGGCAGAGCCAATCCTTAGAGTCTACATAACACAGCAGCAGTCACTCTATAAATACTTCTTGAATGAAACAATGAACAGACGTGAATGAAAAGGACTATCATAATGGGTACTGGGTAATCATTCTTTGGGGATATCCAGGGGAAGCAGGGATCAGATGTTCCCACAGGAACATAATGAATGAAGGTTCTTTATAAAGGAGGGAGAGGAAGGGTTGGTCAACAGCCTCCCTCTCCTCCTTTTTATTTTTCTTCTAGTACTCAGAGATAAATACCCTAGATTAGCACTTGAGTTGGATATTTATCTGTCCCATACTCCACTCATAAATGGAATTTGAAGCAAAGCACCTAGGTGCCACAGTGGGGAGAGCACTGGACCTGGAGTCAGGAAGACCTGAGTTCAAATCATGTCCCAGGCACTTACTAGCAATGTAACCCTGGGCAAATCGCTTAACTTCTGCCTATGTCAGTTTCTTATTTTTAAAATGGAGATATAATAACAACACCTACTTTACAGGGCTATTATAAGGATAAAAAGAAATAACATTTGTAAAACATTTTTAAATCTTAAAGGGATATATAAACTTTTGCTCTAATTATGATGATGATGATGTCTTGTATAAAGCACAAAGCCATGGTTAAGACTAACTTTACCCAAGTAATGGGGAGGGAGAATATGAGGAAATGACTTGAAGGCATCTGAAAGGTCTCTTTGCCACTTAATATTTCCTCCACTGACTGTGATGTGACTGAATTCATACTCTACATTAGGTTAAAGTTTGAAATTAACATGCCAAAACTGGGGTTGGGGTGATAGTGGTGGTGGCGGTAGTAAAGAATCATCAGGGATTAGTTTATCATATTAGTTTAGATTCTCCAGCAGGGTCTTTGGCAATGGAACACAAAGTGGGTGAAGGGTCTGTGGGAAGATCTGGAATGTTGTTACTGTCCAGGAGTGGCCCTATAGTGAGAGCCTCAGGAAGCTATTGGGTACTATGATGGGGGTAAGATGTTGTTTGTCTTTTGTTTTCTAAGAGGATCAACGACATCATGGGTGATGTCATGACTTGCTCATAAATTGGATTTAAGTGAGGCAGAGTTGCACAGTCATCAGCCTTACTCTCTGTTCCAGAGTCATCTAAGTCGATTGACAGGACAAAAGTCAGGATGACTGGCAGTGGCCCAGGATGCACTGGATGACCTTGGGGTCTTCCATGTCTGACCAAGCTCTAAGCACCCCATAGCACCTGCTTCAGCCCTCTTCAGGGCTATTGGAACAAATTGTCCTTATCTGGTCATCCCAGCAGAGGAAGTCTTCACATGCTTGGAGTATATATATCCCTAACTCACCAATAGGTTTGAGGCCTATCAGTTATCCCCAACCTGGTTTTGCCCATTTAGAGATGATTTACTGGGGTGTGACCACTGTATATTCTACAGTTTCTTGGAGCTACAGGTAAGAATTGGGTGAGTGGTAGATACCAAAGGTAGATGAGCAGTCCTGAAAAGGACTCAGTAAGCCTATACACCAGAGGTGCTAGTCCTCCTGGAATACCTCATAGACTCCTGAGTATAGCTAGGTGGCCCAGTGGATACAGTGCTGGGCCTGGAGTAAGAAAGATCTGGGTTCAAATCTAGCCTCTGATACTAACTAGCTGTTTGACCCTGGGCAAGTCACTTAAACCTCTTTTTTTTAACTTGGGGTAAGATACCTTCGGGCTGGAGATGGGTCTAGAAGGACTCCAACAAATGTTGTCTGAACACCTACTTTGTGCAAAGTATATGAATGGAAGACAATGAATTATAAATTATATCTCCTCTGCTCTTTCTTTCTTTCTTTTTTTTTGTGGGGCAATTGGGGTTAAGTGACTTGCCCAGGGTCACAAAGCTAGTAAGTGTTAAGTGTGCTCTTTCTTTTTTAGGTTACCTACCCTAGTTGCTCTCTCTTCTTTCTCCCTCCCCTTCTTTTTTCACTTACTCCCTTCACCTCAGGTCACAACTTTGTATTTTTTTCTCTTTATTATAGCTGACTTTCTATGAATTTCTTTCTCTCCTTTTATTCTCCCCATGCCTCTATCTTTCACCCATGTTTTCTCATTTCTTGTCTCTCTGTGCCAAATCTTCATGCAAACAATGCAGTTACTTTATAGGACTTCACTTAAAAAAATCCCAGAGGTTTATCATCTAATTGTACTTTTAGGGAAATAATTATGCAAATCAGGATGATTAATGAATTCTTTCTCTGGGATTCAGTTTTTTATGAGTAGCAGATGATAATGATGATGATGTGATAGAAATAATACTAGATGCAGAGTCTGAGGACATGGGTTCAAATTCTACTTCTGAAATTACCTAGGTGACCCCTTAACCACTTAAACTCTCTGGGCCTCAGTTTCTTTTTCTGTAAAGGGAGAGGGTTGGACTAAATGAACCTTCAGGTCCCTTCTGGCCTTAAATCCTTTGATAATTACTGGCTGAAACCAGGGCTACATGAGAAAACCTTGTTGAGACATTTCATAGGCAACACTGGGTTGTCAGTGGCAGACAGCCTGAGCCTGAGCTTTGAGGAATTGTATTCTAGGAGTGGAATGATGGCTACTGAGATGTCAACACTCAACTGAGAGTGGTTAGCAGGCTACCATCTGGCAAGTGGAGCAGAAGTGAAAACTACCCTCATAATACCCTTGGAGGGTCGAAAGCATCCTTCTGGTTGTAACTCCCCAGACCCAAAATGAATTCTGATATTTTGGGCTACTTTTCTGTTTCACAAAAGACAACCCTTATTCCTGCTTGTTAGGGACACTTTTGGCCCTTTTCCTTTTCCCACAGTGCTATGGACATTTCTTGAGAAACAGCTGCTGCTCTCATTTCTTTCCTCCATACCACTTCCCCTTATTCCTCTCCCTATCACCAAGGATGAATTCCCTTCCTTAGAATACAAGTCAACCTACTTTACTGGGCTAACCATTATAGAGGAAACTTGAATTTAGGGCGATCTGAAAGAGATCAGACAGATCCCAAAATGCAGTCAAGAACTTGAATGAGAAGGGATTGGTTCTTTTTTTGTACTTGTATGACCAGTGCTTAGCACAGTGCTAGGCACAGAGTAGGTGCTCAATAAATATTGATTGATTGATTGATTTGCCTGGAGTAATCTTTTACTAGGATTGTTCAGACCCTTGTTTGGAGAGATTAATAGTTCTTCAAACCAATTCAGCCCTCCTTGGGAACAGGCAAAGCATCTCTCACCTGCTGCCCACAGATCAATTTTTTTTTTTTAGTGAGGCAATTGGGGTTAAGTGAGTTGCCTAGGGTCACACAGCTAGTAAGTGTTAAGTGTCTGAGGCCAGATTTGAACTCAGGTACTCCTGAATCCAGGGCTGGTGCTCTATCCACTGCACCATCTAGCTGCCCCGCAGATCAATTATTTAATCCAAAGAGAATCAAAATAACTTTTCAGGAATTTAAAATAAGCTGTGTATGGATCAGAGCCCATGCAATGCCTAGGTCAGACATTAAACAGGAAGCAAAAAATCAAGTAAACAAAGAATAATGTGATACAATAGTGGGAAGTGTTGGATGTGGAGTCAGGGGACTTGGGTTCAAATCCTGGCCTTGTCACTTTCAATTTATGTGACCTTGGACAAATTCTCTTTCTCTCTTTGGGCCTCATTTTCCTCATCTGTAAAACAAGGTGTTGGAGACTCTTAAGATCCCTTCCAGGACTAAATCTATTCTTCTATAATCCTACTGACTGTTCTATCTATTTAATGTTGGACAAACCATTGGGTCTCCAGTCCTCATATGCAAAATTAGGGTACTGGACTAGATGACCTCTGAGTTCTCTTCTTGCTCTAGGCTTATGATCTGTGAAATGTTTAGAGTTTGAGTATGAGGCCAGCAGCATTAGAAATTCTTTGAGATCTCTACTGCCTCTTTTATGTATCTCTACATGTATTCTCTTGTCTTGCTCTACCTTCCACACACCAGAAACTATTCCCAAGAAGTCTCTCTTTCTCTTATATTAATAGCTTGAGAATTTATCTGCTCCCCTCCACATCCCTTTCCCTTTCTCTTCCTCAATTTTTAAATTCCCTTCCTTTTTAAGTTACATATTACATTGTGAAGTTTTGACTTCTCTACTTATCTATTATGGTGGAGCTAGTCTTTTGTAAGCAGAAGTGTGATGATAAAATATTTAACAACCAGCTCTCCTGGAAAAAAGTATCTATGACACTCTTTAAAGTTTAATTTGTATTATCAACATTTCCTCCATCATTTTTCTTAAATCTAGAAATCATCAAAGCAACAATTTCTGCTCAGATTTTTAGTGTTTCCCAAATTCTGAGGTATAAATGCTCACACTAAAAATTTAACAATCAGCTCCAGAGAGCCCAATTGAGCTGACTCCAGCATACACCTGCTATGGGTCTTTGTCAAAAGGATAACATGAAGGGAGCAATCACATTCAGGAACTAGCAACAAAGCCTTAGTAATCTAGTTCTTTAAAGGCTGCCAGGTGAGCTCAGCACTGGGGTTATGAGGCACATGGCATTTCAAAGGACAGCAGGGGAGTTTATGGCGATGTCAACGTTTTTGAGAGGAAATCCTGAAAAACCACACACAGCCACACATACTGGTGAGATTATAGCTTCCCTCAGGCAGAGGGTTTTGTAGATACTAAATTGCTGAAACACATCAACCCTGGGATTGCTTCATTGCCCTCTAATGGTGGCCGTAAGCTTCTAGCTCACTCACTGCTGTCATATAATAAATGTTCACAGACATATGTTTTCTTTCTCTGGGCTCCAGTCTCTGCCACTTGCTGCTTCTCAATTCACTTGCTCCCCACACCTTTTCCCAGGGCTACTGGAGGTAGCAGCTGCTCTCATGATGCCAAAAATGGGAGCCAAAAGCCAGGCTTTACATCTTTTAGGAAGGGTGGAATTCTTATTCCTGGGATGAGAGGCCATTAAAGGGGAGGAGAGGAAAGGGAGGTTCTCATTGGTATTTGGGGATAGCACATTTACAGGGTCAAGGGATGGTTGTGAAAGCAAGGAGGTAAGATGAGGGTAATGAGTAATCTTGGGAATAGAGGATGCAAGAGAGAACCTAGGAGTGGTATACAGCCCCTTTCCTCCAAAGGTAAGCTATATTCCATGCCCCTCCTTCCAAGAAAGACATCTCTTAAGCCCCTCTAGGCACATGGGTGATAATTAAACCCAAAGGTGTCTAGGAACTGAGGGTCTGATGATTAATTCTAGATAAGGCAAGGTCTTTACAACCAAATGTTTTCTGGTTGCAGGAAAATTCAAGTCTCTTTTATCTTTTGTCCTCTGTTGCCATCCCACCACTGAAGGCTGTTATTAAGTTGTCCTTCAGCCATCTCAGTTCCAGGCCAGCTCCTTTAATTGTTTCTCACAGGAGGGGAAGGTGATCTTACACAGAATGTGACAGGGAAGGGATTGGTATCCAAGAGAAGAAGAGAAGGAGCTCCCAGAGAATTTGGCCTTTTCCAGAGTGGTCCCATCTGAAGATCCTGTCAGAAGCTTTGACTAAGCAGGGACTCAGGCCCCAAAGTTCCCTATTTTGTCATCTGCTGGATCAAATGGGGTTTCTTTCTTTGCTGTAAAGGGTTAAAAAAAGGTCATCCACTTCATTCTGGGCCATTGCCAGTTGTCCTGACTTTCATCTTGCCACTAGACTTTGATGACACTGGAAGAGAGATTGAGGCTGACAATCTGCATAACTCTGCCTCACTTAAAGTCATTTCATGAGCCAGTCAAGACCATGCTTGCTTGTGATGTCACAGGTCTTCTTTAAAAACAAAGGGCAAACAACAACAAAGGGTTAAAAGAGAAAGATTTTTGTGATTATCCTATCCTTTCTCATTCCATCCCATTTGATCACAGATACACTTATTAAAAGCCATTATGTGCATTACACGGTGTTGGATGGGGGGATATAAAGAAAAATGGAAAAAAAACCACCTCTGTGGGACTTAAAATTAATTTTGGGGATATAACTGACCCCCATAAATTAATAGAAGAAAATTGAGAGAGAGAGAGAGAGCACAACGGGCATGGAAAATGGCCTCCCCAAATCGATGTCACTGACTTTTCTTGGCTTTTCCTCTCTTCTCAAAGACTTATTATTGGTAGTATTATCTTTCACTTTGTTTCATAGGCTTCAGTGCACAAAGATGGTTTGGGTTCACAACCACATTTTCCTACAGTGGGAAAGAATAGTTAGCAACAGAATTTAGGTCATCCATATAGTTTCTGGCTTCCTGTAGGTCAAATTCACTCAGTTTAGCTTTTTTTGTTGGTGTGTGTGTGTGTGTGTGTGTGTGTGTGTGTGTGTGTGTGTGTGTGTGTGTGAGGCAATTGGGGTTAAGTGACTTGCCCACGGTTACACAGCTAGTGTCAAGTGTCTGAGGCTAGATTTGAATTCAAGTCCTCCTGACTCCAGGGCCAGTGCTCTATCCACTACGCCACCTAGCTGCCCCTCAGTTTAGGTTTTAAAGTGCTTTCCCTAGCTTCTCTAAGTTCAGGGGATAGGGGTGAGGGTGAGGGAGATGGAAAATCCATACTTATCCACAGCTGGGTCCAGAATTTATGCCTTGGGGCAGGAAGAATCTAGCCAAAAATAGAAAAGAAAGAGGAGGATTGATACCCTTTTATGCCTTGAGGGTCTTTGGCTGGGGGAAGAGAACATGAAAGAAGTGACCTCAAGGTCAAGTGTTTGGTGAAAGAGGCTTTGAGAAACTCTGTGGTTGGGGTAGTGCCCAGGAGAGGGGGTCCATACTGCTTCCTTTGTGTGTAGCTCAGATTGTGCAAGACTAGCAAGACTCGCAAGGACCGGCCCATGTATGGTGAGCTCTGCCCTAGGTGCAAAAAGGGAAGGGAGGCAGGGTGCTGCTCTTAGGGTCTCTCCCTGTTATTGGGTCCGGGTGGTTTAAATTCAGAATCACTATATCATGTGCTAAATGCTGTCCTCAGGAGAGACAGAAGAAATAAGGAGATATCTCAATTCTGAGCCTGGGATGGGATGGTGAAGGTCAATGGTTGGTTCTGGGATCAAAAAGATTTAAAGAAATAGTATAGTCCCCCGAGGCTCCTCTTGTTTCTCTAACCCCTTCCTTCTTGGATTTTTTTTTTCATTGGTTCCTTCTTATCTTCTCATTCCCTCAATGTAGAGATTCACTAGGAAGCTGACCTTGGTTCTCTTCTCTTCTCAGTCTCATTGACACTGTCATTCTCTCCCACCACTTCACCTGTCACTTGTTTGTTAGATAACTCTAAATTCCGTATCTCTAGATTTGACCTCAGAAGAGCTCCAGATTCACATTTTTAATACCCCATGGTTCATCTCTATCTAGATATCCTCCTGGTATTTCAAATTTACCAAGTTAAAAATGGAGCCCATGATCATTCTCCTAAAACAGGGGTTCTTAACTTTTTTATGTCATAGATACCTCTGGTGGACTGAATCCCTTTTAAGTAAATTTTTTTTAAAAAATCACATTCGAAGGAAATGTGAAATTTCAGTTTGAGGTTAGTGAAAATAAAGATGTAATTTCTTTTTCTCATCTAAGTTCACTGAACCTCTGAAATCTATTCACATATCCCTTGAAGTGGTTATGAAGCCCTGCTTTAAACATATTCCTTTATCTGGCTTCATTATTTCTCTCTGTGGTGCTAACATTCACTCAGTCATCCATGCCAGAAACCTTAGAGTAATCTTTGACTTTTTCCAAGCCATTATTTCTCATAACCAATCAACTACCGAATCTGGTTCTTTTTTCATCTTTGGCATCTGCCCCTTCCTTTATGCTTCCACTCAGTTAATCAATCAATAAAAATTTATTAAATATTTACTTTACTTACTCTGTTTATTTGCTAAATGCTGGGGATATGCCTTACTGAATTTACATTTTAATGGAGAAGACAGGCAGGCTGGTAGGTTATATATTTATATATGTATACGTATATCAAACACAAGGTGGTTATGGGAGGGAAGGCTAGACTAACAGCTGGGAGTCACTTGAGCTGAGTTCTAATGAAAATCATGAATTCCAAGAGGCAGAGGTGAGGAGGGTGAGGATGGGGGCCATTATAGTCACAAGGGATTGTTAGTACAAAAACATGGTGATGAGAGATGGAATGCCTTATGTGTAGCATAGTGAGTATGTCAATATGACCCAAGCTGAGTGTGGGGAGGGGTAATGTGTAAGAAGACTAGAAAGGTAGGAAGGAGCCAGGTTGTGAAGGGCTTTGATGCCAAACAGAGTATATATTTGATCCTTGAGGCAATGGGGGGGGGGTCACTGGAATTTGTTGAGCATGAACAAGACATGATTGAATTTGTGTTTTTGAAAAAAAAATGTGTCTCTATAAAGGATGGATTTGAAGGAAGAGGCTTGATGTAGTGAGATTAAATGGGAAGCCATTGAAATTGTTCAGGCTATGGGTGACATAGGCCTAATTTAGGGTGGTAGCTCAGTGAGTGGAAAGGAGATGGCATATGGAAGAGATGTTATGGACATTTAAATGACAAGATTTGGCAACTTATTGCATAGGTAGAGTGAGTGAGAGTGAGTTGTTGATGATGACACCAAGGTTGTGAACCTGGGTTATGGATGGTGGTGCCCTCAGCAATAAGGGAGGTTCAGAAGAGGGGGTGAGTTTTGGAGGAAATATTGTGAATTCTGTGTTGGACATGTTGACTTTGAGGTGCCATTGGAACATCTACTTTAAAACATCTAATGGGTAATTGGTGAAGCAAAATGGACCTTAGCCTAGTAGCGCTGGTTATATAGATCAGGTGGTCATTTATATAGAGATGATAATTAAAACCATGGAAACTGATAAGATCATCAAGTAACTATAGAGAAAAAAAGAAGAGAAACACAGGACAGGCCTTTGGGGGATACCCACAGTTAAGGGGCATGATATGCATGATGAATTAACAAAGGAGACTAAGGAGTGGTCAGAGAGGTAGGAGGCAAACCAGGTAACCTAGAGAGGAGAGGATATTCAGGAAGAAATGCCAAAACCTGTAGATAGGTTTTGATAATAATAGAAAAGGATAAGAATAGGAGGAAGAATAGAAAAGAGACCAGTAGACTTGACAATTAGACCACTTTTCAGAGAGCAGCTGAGTGATAAGACTGGAAGCCTGGCTACTTGCCTAGACAATTATGAGACCCTATGAACAGGTTTCTCCTATTTCCATTCTCTCCCTGTTCCAATCTGCATTTTGAATTGCTACAAGGATAATTCTTGGGCAGAGATTTGGTGATGTGGTGACATGCTAAAAAATGCTCTGCTTGAAATTCTTCAGGGCTTCTTATTCCATCCTTAGTAAAGGTCCAACTTCATTGCCTCCAGTTTAAAGTGCTCCACAGTTTGACACAACTCTGACTTTTCACCTTTATTTAGTATTACTCTTCTCTATGCCTTAGATGGTCCAGACAGACTGTACTCTTCTTTGCCTCCCTAATCTGCTCTCACTTTCCCATCTACATGCCTTTAATCTATTCCCTATTCCAGCCTAGAATGTTCTCTTTCCCCTTGGTTCATCCTTACCTTTTAGAATAAAGGTTCCCAAACTTGAGGGACCATTTGAAAAATGTTTAAAAAGTCATAGAGCTCATACAATGATAACTGTATTAATGGTATTCATTAATAGTGAAAGCACAAAATGGCAAAATGGTAATGCATTTGGATTAGAGGATCTATACAACACTGCCCTCAGGGGTGTGGAGCCCATAGGTTGAGAAGCATTGATTCCAAGGTTACCCCAAAGGTTTCTTCCTTTCCCCATCCCAATCACATAACATGGTTGACCTGAGGACTAGATATCACTGTTTCTGCATCTATTTTTTTTTCTCTAGAAATTCGGTGCTGATATTTTGTAATTTACAATGGGGTAAGAAACAAGGAAGACTTTCAGACATGGTCCATATGGAGAGATTTGTTGTGCTTGACTATATATATTTGATATAAGGATTTTGTTTTTCTTTCAGCTGGTGAGGGGAATTAGGGGAGATTAATGATATAAAAGAAGAAAAGGAAGAAAAAAGTCGATTAAACATTTTTTAAAATGCACAGAAGAGAACAGAAGGAAGATTGGTAGGCAACACAGGCACATTGGCTCTGGCTAGAGTTGAGCAATAGTAGAAAAGTCCTTTGGGATTCAGGTTGAAGGAAGAATAGTGAATAAAGGGAGAAGAGCAGGGAGACTACATTCTGAGAAAATACACTTGGATGTCCCTGCAACATCTCAAATTCATTCTGTCTAAAATTGAACTCATCACCCACCCCAGCCTGTTCCTTCCCCTTCATATTTCAAATATCAATGGGTTCATGATGTCCATGGTGTGGGTTCTACCGCCCCTACTGCAGATCCCAACTCTCCCATGCCTTAGCATAAAGGACCAAAAATTCTTAGTCAACCCAACTTAGGAAGTCTGATCCTTGGACAAAAGACAGGATGTTGACCACCAGGACCACTCTCAAAGCTTCTTAGAACCTGCCACAGCTTGTGCTCCTCAACCATCCCTACAAAATCAAGCAATTCAATATAAGTCATACATGTGTAGTTATGCGAAACATCTTCACCTTCCTCAAAAGTGTTTTGTTTTTTACTGCTCCCTGCCACAATTTGCCCTTCCTTCCTTCCTCCCCTTATCTCCTTCCTCTCCCACTTTCCCTCAGGGAAAAATATATTACTATACCCACTTGAGTATGTTATTCCCTCTTTGAGCCAATTCTGATGATAGTAAAGTTCATTCACTCCCCTACTCCTTTCCCCTCTTTGCCTCCCCTCCATAAGCTTTTTCTTGTTTCTTTTATGTGAGCAACTTTCCCCCAGTCTACCTCTCCCTTTCCCTTTTTTTCAGTGCATTCCTCTTAACCCTTAACTTTATCTTTAACATGTCATCATGGGGAGCAGCTAGGTGGCACAGTGGGTAGAGCACCAGCCCTGGAATCAGGAGTACCTGAGTTCAAATCCGGTCTCAGACACTTAACAATTACTAGCTGTGTGACCCTGGGCAGGTCACTTAACCCCAATTGCCTCACTAAAATAAAATGTCATCATGTGTTATCTAGGTGGCACAGTGGTCAAAGCACCAGCCCTGGACCCAGGAGGCCCCGAGTCCAAATCCAGCCCCAAATATAGGCCACTGCACCCTGCCTGACCCCCCAAAAATAAGGATAAACAAAAAAATCAATGCTTTACAGATATCATCCCTTCATATTCAGTTCAGACCTGTGTCCTCTGTCTAAGTGTATTCCTTTGAGCTGTGCTAATGCTAAGAAAGTTCTTATGAGTTAGAAGTATTATCTTCCCATGTAGGAATATTAACAGTTAACTCTTTTAATATCCCTCATGATTTCTTTTTCCTGTTTGCCTTTTTATGCTTCTATAGGGTCTTGGATTTGAAAGTCAAATTTTCTATTAAGTTCAGGTCTTTTCATCACAAATGCCTGAAAACCCTATTTTTCATTGAAGTCCCATTTTTTCCTCTGGAAGATTATACACAATTTTGCTGGGTCTGTGATTCTTGACTGTAGTCCCAGTTCCTTTGCCCTCTGGAATATCATATTCCATGCCATCCAGTCCTTTAATGTAGATACTGCTAGATCTTGTGTTATCCTTATTGTAGCTCCACAGTATTTGAATTCTTTTTTTCCAGCTGCTTGCAATATTTTCTCCTTGAGCTGAGAGCTCTGGAATTTGGCCTTAATATTTCTGGAGGTTTTCCTTTTGGGATCTCTTTCAGGAGGTGATTGGTAGATTCTTTCAGTTTCTATTTTGCCTTCTGCCTCTAGAATATTGGGACAATTTTCCTTGACAATTTCATGGAAGATGCTGTGTAAACTCTTATTTTGGTCATGGTTTTCAGGTAGTCCCGTGGTTTTCAAATGATCTCTCCTGGATCTATTTTCCAGGTCAACTGTTTATCCAAGGAGATATTTCATATTGCCCTCTATTTTTTATTCATTTGGATTTGCTTTACTGTGTCTTGGTTTCTCATAAAGTCACAAGCTTCCATTTGTTCAATCCTAATTCTTAGGTAGTTATTTTCTTCTGAGAACTTTTTAATCTCCTTTTCCATTTGGCTTTTCAAGCTGTTGACTTTTTTTCTCATAGCTCTCCTGCATTGCTCTCATTTCTCTTTCCATTCTTTCTCCCACCTCTTTAAATCTTCCTTCTATCTCTCATACTTTCTCTTCAAAGTCCCTTTTGAGCACTTCCATGGCTTGAGACCAATTCATATTTTTCTTGGAAGCTTTGGATGTAGGGACCCTGAGGTTGCTATCCTCTTCTGAGGGTACACCTTGATCTTCCTTGTTGCTAAAGAAACTTTCTGTAGTTCTCAACTTTCTTTGCTTGCTCATCTTGCCGTCTTTTACTTGACTTTTAACTCCCTCTTATAATGGGGCCCTACTTCTAAGCTATGCTGTCGCAAGCTTCAGAGGGTCCCAGGTATTTTGGTTTGAGGAAGGGAAGATTTTTCTCTCACATGGACTGTTCTAATTAACCAGCCAGCAAAACTTTTTGTTCTGTGATTCTTAGCTCTGATGAGCCTGTGCCCCTCCCCCTGCCCTGGAACTCCTGCCACTCAAGATTTCTTCCTGGTTCCCCACTGGGGTGGGATAGCCAAATTCCTCCTTAGGTCCTGCAGACACCCCTGTATTCCACCACCCCGCTTTGGCAGACATTCAGCCTTCTCACCTGACCATAAGCTTAGTTCCAGAAGACACTGGTACTGCAGCTGATTTGGAGGCTCAGGGATAAGTTTCTCTGTCATATGCTACCTGGAGACTGTGTTGGCACAATTATGGTTTTGGACTCTTTTTACAGCTCAGCACAGCCCCCTATAAGCTGTCTTTAGCTGGAAAAAAATCTCAGCCTGTCTTTTTGTGGGTTTTGCTGCTCCAGGGTTTGTTTTATTGTTGTTTTGGGTAAATTGTGTCAGGAGATCTGTGTGTGTAATGTCTTTCCTCTGCCATCTTGACTCTGCCCCATCAAGACCATTTTAACAGCCTCCTAACTGCTCTTTCTGCTTCCAGTCTTTCCCTTCTTCCAGTCTTCCCTTCATAATTCTATTGCTGTAATCTTTCTAATGTTGTGCTCTGATCATACTGGTTCTCAATTCAAAAATTTTCAGTGCTCCCCACTCTCTACTGAGTCATGGTGGAATTCATTGTCATGTTATTTAACAGCATCCAGAGTCTGGCTCCAACCCTATTTATCTATCAACTACTCTAGCCAAACTAGATTACTCTCCATACTTTTTAAAGTTCATTTTATTCATTTTTAAAAATTCTGAACTTAGCACAAGATGACCATTTCCATGTATGAAGTAGAACAAAAAAAGAGGATTGCTCATGCTGCCAAAAATCTGCTTGCTTCTTTCTTCAGGTACACAATGAATTATTTCCAAAGCTGTCTGGCTTGTCTGAAGTTCCCACTGGCCTTTCTTCTATTCTCATCTGTGGATTAAAAATGCTTCAATGGCCTTCTTTTCTCCTTCTTCTTCTTCTTTTCTTCTTCTTCTTCTTCTTCTTCTTCTTCTTCTTCTTCTTCTTCTCCTCCTCCTCCTTATTTTATCCCTCCTCCTCTTCCTCCTCCTCCTCCTCCTCTCCTTCTTACCTACCAACTCCCTTCCTTACCCCACTCTTCCAACTCAAAGAAAGAAAACCAAAACACTCATTTCAATTATGCTTAGTTGAACCAACCATTAGGCCGGGCACTCCTTAAAAACAAGGAGTATTATTTTTGCCTTTCTTGGTATCCCCCAGCACTTAGCACAGTGCCTGGCACATAATAGGCCCTTAATAAATGCTGATTGACAAAGTCTTCAACTTTGACCTTGTTTGAAAATGCAAACATTTTCTCTAGGTGGGTAGCTTACTTCATCAGCAATCCTCTGTGATTGTTTCATGATTAGATTCCTAATCTTCATCTTTCATATTTAAAAAAAGTTTCACAGACTTTGTTTTTATGCAACAGTCACCTTCTCCCTTTCCCGTAACTTCTATTCCCTATCCCCACCCCCCACCCCGCGCCAAACAAACAAACAAATAAAGGAAAACAGTTAAGAAAACTGTCTGCTATAGTGACTGTGTCTGACAGAGCATGTAACATTTTGTACTTACAGTTTACCATTTCTTAACAGAGTAGAAGGAAGTGTGCTTTAATATCAGTCATCTGGAACCAATATTGGTCACTGTACTTGATCTGTATTCTGTTATTTTCATTTACATCACCACAGTCATTGTGTATATTGTTTTGCTCATCCTGCTTCCTTTGATTCACCTCACTTCCAATTTGCTTCTTGGAAGTTATCATACTTGTTCCTTTCTGCACAATAATATCCCATTACATGCACACACCACAATTTTTTTAGTCAGTTTGAATCTGTGGACACAGATGTATACTTTTCCCCAGAATTTCACTTCTACAAAAAGTGCTGTTATAAGTATTTTGGTATTTCTTCTTTATTCTTGCCCTGCCCTGGTCACATTGCTGTGATTTCACTTATAAAGTTACTCATCCCTGGTTTTGATACCCTCTCTCCACATCCCTTTCTTACTAGGTTTCTCCCTCTCTTTAATGATCAACATAGTGACTATCTCCTCCATGAAGCTTTGTCTCATTTCCCTTTTCTCAAGTGAAATGGATATCTCTTTCCTCAATTTCTCAGAGCACTTTGTCTGGACCTCTCTGCACTTACCCCACTCTTCTTGTGTCATAGTTATTTGTGCAGACATCTTGCCACCCCAGCCCACCTTCATTAGATTGTAAGCTTTTGGAAGGCAAGGCCTTTGTATCCTTTGCACAGTGATTTACATAGAACATATACTGAATAAATGCTTATTGAAATTGCCGTGAATTAGAGGATTGTATTCCTTAATGGCTAGGAATGAGGTTTCTTCTGAGGAAGTTAGAAAACTGTTGGATATGAACTGGGAAAGGCTTTAAAAAGCAATTAAAGCAAACAAAGACTGTAGGAAACTGGGATTGAAATGGGGCATGGGGTGGGGTGTCAGTAAGTCAATAAGTACTTAATATATGCCAGATATCTCATTAAATGATGAGGACAGTAAGGAAGGCAAAATCACAGTCTCCGATCTCAAGAAACTCACATTCTAAGGAGGAGACATGTGAATAATTTTGTGCATACAAGACATACATATGTTAGAGAGAGACAGAGAGATAGAGAGAGACAGAGACAGAGAGACAGAGACAGAGACAGAAAGAGAGTAGATGGAAGGTAATCTCCCAGAAGGAAGGGCCTGGAGAAGGACTCAAAGGAAGGGGGCTAGGGAAGATCTCCTGCAGAAGGTGGGATTTGATTGGAGACTTGTGAGAAGACAGAGAATCAAGGAGTCAGAGGTGAAGAGGAACAATGTTCTAGGCATGGGGGACAACCAGTGAAGAGAGAAAGGGTCAGGAGATTGTGTTTTGTTGGTGGACTAGCACAGAGGCCAATGTATCTATAAGAAGACTGGGAAAGTAGGAAGGGCCCAAGTCATGAAGGACTTTAAATGCCAAACAGAGGATTTTCTAGTGGATACTAGAAGTAACAGGGGACCACTGGGATTTATTGAATGGGGGAGGGGGAGTAACAGGGTCAGTCAGTACTGAGCTTTAGGAAAATCCCTTTGCCAGCTGGGTAGAGGATGGATTGGAGTGTAGAGAAACTTGAGGCAAGGAGACCAATTAGGAGGCTATCGTACTAGTCCAAGTGAGAGATCTGTGATGGGGTGGGGACCATAGAGTAGGGAGAAGGGGGCCTATGTAAGAGATGCTGTGAAGGTAGAATTGTCAAGATTTAACAACAGATTGGATGCATGGTGTGAATGAGAGGGAGGATCTGAGGATAATGCTGAGGTTGTAAGCTTGGGTGACTGATAGGATGGTGTTCCTTACAGTGTCTGAAAATTGGGAAGAGATCTTGGATATGGATATTGGATATGGTGAGTCTGAGATGCCTACAGAATATCTCGTTTGAAATGTCCAAAAACAGTTGATTAGATGTGAGACCAGAGCTCGGAAGAGAGACAAAGGCTAGATATAAGTACCATGGACGTAAGAGAACACAGACTTTTTTGGCAAACAAGGAGGGAAGGGCCTGGATCAGCAAATACTGGACAGCAGTAGCCTTCCTGCTCTGTTCATATGCTTCTTATTCATATATGATATCCTCTGTTGAATATAATTATACTGTCTGAGAGAAGATGCTGCATTAGGATGTTTTAATGAGGGATGTGAGGGGAGTAATTATAGAGAAAACATGGGGACAATATACTATAGATATCGGGAACCAATACATATTTTTAACTCTTTTTCCCCCCTAGGGCAATAAGGGTTAAGTGACTTGCCCAGGATCACACAGCTAGTAAGTATCAAGTGTCTGAGGTCAGATTTGAACTCAGGTCCTCCCAAATCCAGGGCCGGTGTTTTATCCACTGCGACACCTAGCTACCCACATATTTTTAACTCTTATAGAGGGGTCCCCATGTCAGGATGCATTCTACCCACTTGGGATTGCAGAGGTGCTACCTAAAGGGGTGGGCTAGGAATGGACTGCCTAATGGATTATGTTATATGGGCTCTGGGGAGCAAAGTAACAATCTATCAGGTTACAGAAGAAGGAATTAATAAATTACTTTGAAGTGGTGGGGGGCATTGCAAAATTTGGAAATGATAACAATATACTGAAATTGCCTTTATCATATCTGAAAAAAATGACTTTCCATCTGTCTGTCCTATGAATACAGTCTTAGTTGTATGTTAGCTGGAGATCCCTCTTGGTGAAGAGCATGATTTGTCCTGGAGTTGGTCCTGATTTGGGATAAAGAGTGATGACTATTGGTTGTATATTATGATTGCATTGGGGGGGGGGGGAGTGGTGACCACAGAATAACCAGAGCTGTTTATCCCTCTAGGTGCTTAGGTTGGTGGTCTTAGGAAAGAATGGGTTATCTAATATCTGCTGGGTCTCCTGGAAAATGGCCTCAAAGTCTCCTCATAGCAAGCTGTTCCATAAAATGGATAAAATTAGCCAGCTGTAAAAATAACCTAGTGTAAGAGATGGTTTGTAAATGAATTGCTACTAAGGTGTCTCTCCAGCCTAATCAAGGAGACTGGAATGTAACTAATGTAAGATAAACTGATGCAATTAATTATAACATGTCTAAGGTAATGTTGTCAAGACAAAAGGTGGCATTCTGCATAATGCCTAGGACAAAGAATGCAAAAGACATGGCCAGTGTTTCTCCAGCTGCCTGTCATTGCCCTCACCCTATCACGGTCAATCTCCTTGGGACAGGGAGCTGGCTCAGGTTTCACAGTCAGAGATATAACCATTCATGGAATGGGAGATATGGGTCATAGGCAGTGAAACAACAGTGTTATAGACAAACTAAATACCTGGGAAACACAAAGACCACATTCCTTTGACTACCATTCCCAGAAGGTAGGGTAGTCAGCAGAGCCTACAGATGTTGGTGGGAAGAACAGGAGCAGGAAAACTTAGACCTGCCCAGTTGTTCAGACACACATCTGGCTCCTTCTTGACTGATTCCTTGTCTGTAATTTATCTGAAACCATAGAATTGGTTCTGTCAGCCGGCCAGTATATAACAACAATGTTCTAACTAGTCTTAAGAACCCTGAGAAATGCAGCCCAAGGCAGAAATGCCAGTGCACTCATCCACCCTACCCTAAGCCGTGACTATGCAGGTAAGAATTCTGGAACCCTAGGCAGTAGGTCTTGACAGTGGAGATGTTAGTGGCATTCCTTTTCTTTTTTCTTTTTCCTTTTCTTTTAATTTTCATTTTGAACTTAATGAACACCAAATAAAATGAACATTTCCATATATAAAATAGGACAAAAAAAGATCACATATGAAACCATGAATTGCTCTTTCGAACAACTTTCATTTCCCTTTAAGGATATAATAAATTCAACATGTAACTTTCAAAGATTTCCTGCTAGTATGTTTCCTTCTGACTTCTTATTTTCTTTTGTGCACTAAAAAATGCTTCAATGACTCATTTTTCTTTTTTCTCTTCTTTTTTTGCTTTAACTAATTCTAGCCCCACTACTTTCCTCCCTTAACTTCTCCTCCCACTTCATTGAAAACCAACCAACCAACCAACCTCCAAACCAAAAACAAAACCCTTGTAATAAATGTGTATTAGTCAAGCAAAAAAAAGAGAAAATTCCCACATTGACTGTGAGTGACATTATTAATTAAGATTATCTAACCTTCTCTACTCTGATTCAGCTCACCAAGCTACCTTCTGATATTGATTTAGTTTCTCAAGTAGACCTTCCTCCTGGGAAGAGAAAATGCTTTGTAGTTGACATGAGCAGTCTGGGTTCCTTGACACCTAGTGTCAATTAATAAATTGGTATCTGGTTTACCCATCTCTTCTCGGTTTGATCAGTGTGAATCAGGCTCCTGGGACCCAGTTATATTGAGTGAATTGATAAAATCAAGTTCCTTTGATTTGAGAACCAGTTTTAGAGCCCACCCAGTGTGACCCCTGCCCACATACAGACATCCTATATGGCTCAGCTTAAGCAGCTGGCCAGTTTTTTCCTTTTTATCAACATATTAGTAGGAATCAAAAGAATCCCTGATTCCAATATTCCTATTTATCAGTGAGGGTGAGGAAGGACTCTGGCTAGACAAGGATGGTCCCCTTTCCATAAACTTGACCCTAACATCATTGAATGATTTGAGAGAAGGGAAGTCACAAGCCAAACGCTCTATTAGGATCTGTGCTACACATCAGTGATCATCAGAGGTCCAGCCCCTGAGGTGACTTCTCCAGGAAGGACAGAAGCCAGAAGGAAGCTGGAGACTCCAAAGGCACAGACAGAGATGAGCAATGCCTGAAGGAGTTGCTGTTATCTACCGAAGGGAGTTTGCATTTATGTGACTCAGAATGCATGCCAGGAATAATTGTCTCCACTCCCATTCCCCTAAACTCAGTGACCCAGGAAACATGTTAGGATGACTGGAAAGTCAGTGGAATCCTTGCCTATCCATCCAGAAATCTTTCTCCAGATAGACTGCCTCAGAATATAAAATCTACCATAGTAAAGATTTACTTTTTCTATTTAAGAATTAGTGTTAGGGAGGTGTCCTGGGGAGGTAATATACTAACTGGCCACCATCAGTCATTTATACCTTGGTATTAATTGGTATTTTTGTTTGTTTGTTTTTGCAGGGCAATGGGGGTTAAGTGACTTGCCCAGGGTCACACAGCTAGTAAGTGTCAAGTGTCTGAGGTTAGATTTGAACTCAGGTACTCCTGACTCCAGGGCTGGTGCTTTATCCACTGTGCCACCTTGCTGCCCCCTATGAATTAGTTTTTGAGGAAGTGGAGCATAGTGGATGGATGCTAGTTTTGGAGTCAGGATGGCTCCAAAGTCTTGCCTCTGACATATGCTGACTCTGTGACTATGGACAAGTCACTTAACTCCTTTGTGTGCCAGACATATAGCTCTCTAAGACTGCAAGCTAGTGGTATTTACTGAGCTGTATTTGTGGAAGGAGCTTCCACTGTGGGAGTTCTCTAACTTGATTAAATCACAGGTGTGGACAAAGAAGAAGATGGATTAGTTTATTAGATTAGTATTGGGCTCCTTCAGAAATAGAGAAGAAGAGACTACAAGTCAGATCTCTTCTGAGGGGGAGAAGGGGAAGGCATAAGTGAAGAGTGGAACATAACTTGGGAAGGACAGGAAGGGGTAGGGAACCTAGTGGAATACACCTACAGAATCACAGAATTGTAAAGTTGTCAAAGACCTTAGAGGTCATCGAAGCTGACTGGTACTTGGACGAGCTTTTTCTTCTTCTTCTTCTTCTTCTTCTTCTTCTTCTTCTTCTTCTTCTTCTTCTTCTTCTTCTTCTTCTTCTTCTTCTTCTTCTTCTTCTTCTTCTTCTTCTTCTTCTTCTTTTACATCTCCAGTAAGTGGCCATACAGCTTCCACTTGGAGACTGAAGGCTGACAGTTATAGGCAGATCATTATCTCCCGAAGCAGCTTTTAAAAAACAACTTTTTTTTCTATATTAGTCATGTTGTGAAAGAAAACACAGACCAAAAAAAATCACTAAGAAAAATAAAGTAAAAACAAAGTATGCTTTGCTTTGCATTCAGACTCCACCAGATCTTTCTCTGGAGGTAGATAGCATTTTTCATCATAAATCCTTCAGAATTGTCTTGGATCATTGTAGTGGGAAGAGTAGTTAAGTCATTAATAGTTGATCATTGTACAATATTGCTATTACTCTGTACCATGTGTTCTTCTGATTCTGCCTATTCCACTTTGCATCAGTTCATATAAGTCTGAGTTTTTCTGAGAGCATCTTGCTCATCGTTTTCTTTTTCTTTTTTTGGCAGGGCAATGAGGGTTAAGTGACTAGCCCACGGTCACACAGCTAGTAAGTGTCAAGTGTCTGGGGCTGGATTTGAACTCAGATCCTCCTGAATCCAGGGCCAGTGCTTCATCAACTGCACCACCTAACTGCCTGCTCATCATTTCTTATAGCATTCTTATATTCCATCAAAGCAGCCCTTTTCAATATAGGACAGCTCTAATTGTTAGGAAAGGGGGAAGAGAACAAGAACATATTAAGCAACTACTATTTGCTAGCCATTGTGCTAAGCACTTTACAAATATTATCTTATTTGATCCTCACAATAGCCCTGTGAGGTAGATGCTAATATTAGGGGGCATTTCCTTATGTTCTGCCAAAATCTTCCTTTTTGTAACTCTACAAAAGCTTCCAGTTATGTTCTCTGAGGGTCAAGCAGAACCACTGTATCCCCTTTTCCCTTACCCATGACAACCTCTTAAATACTTAAAGGCTCATAGAATTCTAAGACCAGAACAAACTGACAAGGTCATCTCATCCAACCCCCTCATTTCACAAATGGGGTAAGTGAAGTCCTAAGGAGTCAAGCCCATAGTCACACAGAGAGGTGATAGAAGAGGTTTCAAACCTAGTTCTAATTCTAATCTGGGGCTTGATCCATTAGATGTGGCTATCCAATATCTTTAGGACTGTCTCCTGATTCTGTTATGATGTGAATACCAATGTTCTCCCCATCCTGGTCTGCCATCCTTTGGATATACTCCCGATCTATCACTTTCCTTCATAAATTGTAGTGGGTGCCTAGAATTGAACACAATTTGTATGTGAGGTCTGACCAGAGCTGACGACAGTGAGGCTACCATCATCCTCTTGTTGCATAGACATGATGATTCTCTGAACGTAGCCTAAACCTTCTGTTAGAATTCTACAATACCTGGGGTTAAAGGGGATGAAAGAGGGATAGAAAAGAAGAGAACAGGACAGAATTTAGTGGGTAGGTGGCATTTCTGAAGAGGTAAGGGGAGGGAAGACATAAGCATTTGTTAAGTGCCTACTAGTTGCCAGGCACTTAGCTGAATACTTTACAAATATTATTTCATCTGATCCTCACAACAAGCCTAGGAAGTGATAGGCTCTCTTATTAGTTCTGTTTTACAGTTGAGGAAATTTAGGTAGAAAGAGGTTATGTGACTTTACCAAGGTCTTACAACTAGTAAGTGTCTGATTCTGGATATGAACTCAAGTGTTCCTGATTCCAGCCCCTTAGCTCTACCTACTGTGCCATGTAGCTAATAGGCAGGCTATATTAGTTTCATAGTCTCAGCCTGTGGGAGTTAACCACAGCAAAGTGAATCTTTTTCTTTCTTTCTTTCTCTTTCTTTCTTTCTTTCTTTCTTTCTTTCTTTCTTTCTTTCTTTCTTTCTTTCTTTCTTTCTTTCTTTCTTTCTTTCCTTCCTTCCTTCCTTCCTTCCTTCCTTCCTTCCTTCCTTCCTTCCTTCCTTCCTTCCTTCCTTCCTTCCTTCCTTCCTTCCCTTTCTTTCTTACTATCAGGGTTAAGTGACTTGCCCAGGATCATTTAACTGGTAAGTGTCTGAGGTCAGATTTGAACTCAGGTCTTCCTGATTCCAGGGCTAGTGCCCTATCTACTTCACACCAAGATGCCCCTATGCATCATTACTAAAGAAGCTGGCAGAGATTGACACTTCCTTTCCCCATCAAGTTTTGCAATGTACATTTTTCCCCATCCTCACTGAATTTCTGATCAACAGAGAAGAGGGGCTATGATCTTCAACAGAGTTGGACCTGAACTTTGGGCTCAGGACAGGAGAAACTTGAGAAATTTCAGTCTTCTTGGAAGGACTACAGCAAAACTTGTCCTGAGATACAAGTGTCCCCTGTCCTCCATATCCTTAATGTCCTAGGGAAAATTTTAAGAAGATTTCACTGTCCAAGTAATAAAACAAAGTTGGATATTTACCTGGATTGTTTTCTTCCAGGGTTCTTCTGGCTTTGGAAATACTGGATGTTATTGGCTTCATTGTGGAAATGAAAAAAAAAAAAAGAAACTCTACTTTATCTTTCCCCTAGGCACCTCTCACCCCCTCCCCCCCTCCACGTTATGGAAGTTAGAGTATTATAGTAGAAAGAGCATTAGACAGAGTGAAGTCTAGTCCCTAATTTGCTATGTGACCACACATGAACCTCAGTTATTTTTTTTTAATTCTGTAAAATGGGCATAATGGTAATTTGTGCACTATTTACCTCCTAGGGTGATTGTGAGAAAATCCATTTCTAAAATATAATGTGTTATAGAAATGTGAGGGACTATCACTACTACCATCACTGCTACTCATCTGCAAAGCGTGTGTGTTTGGGGAGGAATGAGTGACGGGAGTGGTACAAACTTTCAACTCTAACATTCTAGTATTCTCTGACTGGCTCAGACCTCACCCCGTGCCCTCTTCCCCAAGCCTTAATGACAAAGGCCAACTCCTGGCCAGGCTCAGACCCAGATGTCCTCTTGTTTACAGATTCTTCTTGAAACAAAAGCCCTCCTCACATTCCCAGAAGATGGACCGATGAAATCAGACATGGCTATGGGGGCCTCCAGCTATATTTCATGAATGGTTCCCTTAGTGGCAGAAGGCAGCAAAGGAATGAAAGGGCCCAGCTGCTGGACAGAAGAGAAGAAGGGGATGATGGTTTGGGACCTTGGGAGCCCTGGACTTGGAGAATGAGAGGTCATCCAGAATAATCTCCTCATGTGTCTTTTAGGGAGCCTTAGATTTTTAAATGGATGTGAGTCACTCTGTCTCCTCTGCTTTTTCCCAGTGAAAATCTCCAGCAAGGGAATTCTCATAGTGTAAATAATTGCCTAATTGTAGGCCTCTTCCATGGAAGGCTTTGCCAGCTTACTACTGGATTTTCCCCCTTTCCTCTTTTTGTACCTGTTTGCTGTTAAAGAAAATATATCAGAAAAAAACATGGCCAAGAAAGTTCATTTCTAGGAAAGGAGAAGAAATAAAATCCTCATTGAGTCAGTCCCTTCCACTCACTGACACTCAAATGAAGAATGATTTGCAATAGCATTCTCCTGACCTGGGGTACTGATCCAGCTAATTAGTTAACCCCCAGACCCCTGGGCAAAACTCACTGAGAGCCCTTTGCTCTCAAACCTCTCCTTTCACCCCCCACCTCCCCAATTCCCTCCTCTCCCCTCAGGCCTGGGTTGTTAATCTCCTATGGCCAGTCCTGTGGCTACCAATGTGCTCCCTACTGCCTGGCATTCCCCAACTGCTGTCTGACAAATCAAGGTTACCTTGAAAACATTGTAAGGGTGGGGTGGGGTGGGGTGGGGTGGGTTGTGGGCCTGGGTGAGGAAACCTATCCATCTCTCTATTTATGAGTCACCAATGTGATGTCATCTGAATCTCAAACCTGTTTCCATTAATTCTGTCTGCAAAAGCACATAAAATACTGACTGAGAATTAAACACACGCGGACGGCAGTAGCAGCCTAATATGCCAAGACTGTGAGTGGAATGTCCTGTTAGTGGAACAACCAGACACAGAGAGTGATGGCTTTTTGCTGTCGTTAATTAGGTTGACCTTCGGGAGGGGATATACAGGCTGTGTAGATCTGAAGAGAACAGGAGACCTTCACTTCCCTCTCTCCTTGCTTGAAGATATGGCAAGACTTACACAATTAGATGTAATTATGACCCTGTTCTGCCTTTATCTGATATGTTCCATCTGGGCAAAGCTTCTTCTTCTCTTTCCTTGTTGATATACCCTTCCCCCCTCCCTGCGGCATCCCCCCCGCACCCCCATCCCTTTGACAAAGCTCCAGACAGCTATGGGGGCTTTGGAAATTAAACTATGAAGAATCTCCTTGTACCTGACCGCTCATCTCCTATTCTCTTTCTGGTTCTGGCCATTCCAGTTACCCCAGACTCCTCACTCCCCATGACTCTGCAGCCTTGGTCAGTGTCTGTCACCCTCTTGTCCTTGAGACTCTCTCCTCCAGGATTTTGTGACATTGTTCTCTCCTCGTTCTTCTCCTACCCATCTGCCTGCTCCTCAGTATTCTTCACTGGATCTTGATCTGGGTCACGCTTGTGTGTCTTCCAAGGCTCTGTCTAGGATCCTCTTTTCTTCTTCCCCTATACTATTTCACTTGGTGATGTCATCAGCTCCCATGGATTCCATTGGCCTATGAGAAGATTTTCAGATCTATTTGTCTAGCCCTGAGCTTTCTACTGACCTCTAGTCTTGCATCTTCCACTGTCTATTGGGCATCTCAAATCAGATGTTTCATAGATGTCTCTTTTTCTTTTTTTTTCATAGATGTCCTAAACGCAAGTCCAAAGCTGAACTCACCATTTTTCCCCCAAATCTTCTTCTCTTCCTTCTTCCCTATTAATGTTTGATGGTGCCATCATCCTCCTAGATTTGCAGGGTAGTTGTTGTCCTCAACTCCTGACTCTATATAGCAATGGGTAGCATTTCTATAGCACTTTAAGGTTTGCAAAGTGCGTTACGTATGTTATCTCATTTGATCCTCCCATATCCAATCACTTTTCAAGTCCTTATCACTTATATTTCTTTTTCTCTTCCCACACTGCTATTTCTCTGGTCCAGGCCCTCATCCTCTCACACACAGACTACTGCAATAGCTTGCTGGCTGGTATCCCTACTACACCTATCTCCCCCCTCCAGTTCATTTTCCATTCAGGTGTCTGATCTTCCTAAAGCACAGATCTCACTACGTCACATCCCTATTCAATAAATTGACTCTGAACTCCTTGAGAGTAGGGGATTCATTTCTAGGAAAGGAGAAGAAATAAAATCCTCATTGAGTCAGTCCCTTCCACTCACTGACACTCACATGAAGAATGATTTGCAATAGAATTCTCCTGACCTGGGGTACTCATCCAGCTAATTAGTTAACCCCAGACTCCTGGGCAAAACTCACTGAGAGCCCCTTGCTCTCAAACCTCTCCTTTCACCCCCCCCCCCAATTCCCTCCTCTCCCCCCAGGCCTGGGTTGTTTTGCTTTGTTTTACTTTTCTTTATATCTCCAGCACTTAGTGCAGGGTCTGGAATACAGCAGGTACTTAATAAGTTCAGTCCTTTCAGCCTATTCCCTTTAAGGACTTCATTGTGAGCCCCTCTGATATGGAGTGTGAAATAGCCCCATTGAACTGAATTAACCACCACATTGTGTGGGGCAGAACCTGAGGCTTGGTACCCAAGTGCCTAAATCCCCTTGGATAAAGTCCAAGACACAACCAGCTCATCCTGAATTCTGCAGAGGGGCCAGGGAACTTCTAATATTAAATGCCTCATGGAGTCATTAGTGCTCAGATTAGAATCAGACCTTGTTCCTAATGATCTGTTTGAACTGGCAAAGATGAAAAAGCTGTAAAGGAGTACATTAGAGATGGGGTAGAGTGTCAGTCAGTCAGTACCTGCCTTGTCCTACACCTGAAATTAAGTCTTCCCATCATGTTTGTCTCCTTGTCTCGTCATCTGGGCTCAGGCCTGTTCCTGAGACCATCTCTCACATGCTATGGTCCTAGGTCCTAGGTGGGAAATCTTAAGTCCATGTCTCAGAGAGCAAACAGTTCTCTTTCTGCTGGTACCCTGGGACTGGCCGTACAATTTGTTGCCTAGACCCTGACATCTGGTTACCCAAAGTATCTTCCTTTGTTCCTCATACCTTGTCTCCCAGACTCCCAGACTGGGTTCTCAACTTTCTGTCGCTCATCCTCCAAAACTCGGGACTTTACCTGCCTGCCTTGTCTTATTGCACCTGCCCTTTTCCTCTCTAGACTTTGTCTGCCTGTACCTCTCCTGGACTTTGTTAATTAATCTGAATTAATTAACCAGTCCACTTGACTTAGGACAACTGCCATCACCCCTTTCTGACCACCCTCACCATGCTGCTCCCACGTCCTAGCATGGCAAAGGGAAGGACAAATGAATAATAATTGATACAACACCTACTATGTGCCAGTCACTTTACAAATATCATCTCATTCAATACTCACAACAACCCTAGTGCCATTTTTGTCCTCATTATAAATATGAGGTAACCCAGACAGGCAGAGGTGCAATGACTTGCCCAGGGTCACTCAGCTAGTAAGTATCTGGGATTTGAACTCAGGTCTTTCTGCTCCAGGCTTAGTGCTCTATCCACTCTGCCACCAGCTACCTCAAGAAACTTCTTAATTATGCAGTAGATCAGGGACATAGGAAACATATAAATACATAGCATATAATGTAAAATGTTGGAATTCAGTACCAATTATGCATATGTTCCATCAGTGGTCATCATTAGATCACAAGTGTAACCTCCTCTGACCCAGGGCCAACATAACAGCTGCCTTATTTCTCCAGAGGAAATCCTCACCCCTGGATCTAACTGGTTTGAGAGACCTGGCAAATCCACAGAGGCGCGTTCTCACTTCTGATCTCTACACACCATAGGTGAGTGAGAATCTTTAGGTCTACTGACTTGTAGACCCTATTCTAGGCCTGTGGTAGGTCTAGGCTGAGTAGCTCTTTCCCCATCCCATAATGAGTCAGGTTCTGTAGGTATTCTCCAAGTTCTTGGCACCTCCTTCTGAACTATTATAGCAGGCAGGGAAGGGGTGGCTTCTAGAATAAGCCCTCCACCTGTCCAGGTTGAGGTTCCCTTTAACCAAGTCTGTTATGGTGTACACACACACACACACACACACACACGCACGCACGCACGCACGCACGCACACACGCGCGCGCGCTCCTTTGATCTTGGCTTTCTGCAGCCACTGCTCCAACCTTGTTACAAAAACAAAGTTGTTTGATGCTTTCAAGTGGGAGGCAGATTGGCACTTTAAAAAGGTGTTCTTGATTTTAATAACACTAAAAAATTGGCTCTGCAGTACCTGCAACCATTTCAACACCATGACCTGGGGTCCTGTATCTTCCACATACATATATATATATATATATATATATATATATATATATATATATACTCTCTCTCTCTCTCTCTGCAGGGCAATGTGGGTGTAGTGACTTGCCCAAGGTCACACAGCTAGTAAATGTCAAGTATCTGAGGCCGAATTTGAACTCAGGTCCTCCTGAATCCAGGGCTGGTGTTTTATTCACTGTGCCACCTAGCTGCCCCCTGCATACATATATTCTCAAGGGTGGGTCCCCTGAGGCTCTCTAGTAATCACCTATATGTTTCTGTATTGGTTCCTTGCCACCTTTGTATGTTGTCTGTGGCACGTTCTAGACAGATATCAAAGGCTTCTTCTCCAGGTAAGTGGCCACATTCCCCTGAGAATGAACTTAATTGTCCATAATGCTGACCATTCTCCCCATCTTCCCACTTCCCTCAGGCTGTACTGCTTAAAGAAGAGTCTGTCCTAAATCTGATCCAGTGCTTACTTCATCAGTGCATAACTGCCCAAAGGGTAAGATTTTGCTCCTGGGTCTCTGATGGGGGCAGCAGGCACAGTGGCTAGAATGCTAGGCCTGATGTCAGGAAAACCTGAGTTCAAACCCAGCTCATACACTTATTAGCTGTGTGACCCTGGACAAGTCACTTAACCCTGTTTGCCTCAGTTTCTTCATCTGTAAAATGACCTGGAGAAGGAAATGGAAAACCACTCCAATATCTTTTCTTTTCTTTCTTTCTTTCTTTCTTTCTTTCTTTCTTTCTTTCTTTCTTTCTTTCTTTCTTTCTTTCTTTCTTTCTTTCTTTCTTTCTTTCTTTCTTTCTGTTTTTAATGAGGCAATTGGGGTTAAGTGACTTGCCTAGGGTCACACAGCTAGTAAGTGTCAAGTGTCTGAGGCCGGATTTGAACTCAGGTCCTCCTGAATCCAGGGCTGGTGCTCTATCCACTGTGCCACCTAGCCGCCCCCACTCTGATATCTTTGCCAAGAAAACTGTAAATGGGGTCACAAAGAATCAGACAGGACTGAAACAAACAGGGAGGGTGATGGCAATGGGTGAGTGACTGCTTAGGAGGGTGACCCTCCTTCCAATACACCTTTTACATCTTAGCCTATCTTGCTCTTACCATAAGAACCTCAATTTGGGAAAATTGTTACCTAACTTCCAAATCCCTCCCCCATCAATGATCTCTTTGGGGCTCTGAGCATACCCTATAGTTCCAGGAAACTCACGCAACTGCACAACCTTTCATCTGACATGTTTAGCCTAGTACTTGAGCTCTCCCTCAGAGTCCACAGCATGCTATAACCCCACTATGATCTCTTTATCACCCAAGGCAGTGGGTCCTCCCTCCCCCTCACCCCTCCCTAAATCAATCATCCTCTCTGATGGTCCAATGTTACCACAGATTGGGGTTCTCCAATACTGGAGTAGCAATACGCAACCAATGTCACTTTCATACAATTACACAAGAATCAAATATGGTTGGACAGTTAGCAACTTTTCTACTAAATACGAGGCCACTAAAATCAGCACCCTAGACTTGAAACGATCAAAACATGACAGAGAGCACGCTCATGGATAATAATGTACAATCGTTTTATTCTTTAGACTACAATAAGTGATCTAATCCTCAGAGCCCCTAAATGTTGCCCATGTGCCATACTGTACCAGTCTCTCATATATGTGGTATCTATTTCCTAGCAAGTGTGTCTGCATGGTTAAGCCCCAGCGAGAAACCCATAAAGCCAATTTAGGACAAAATGCTTAGTTATTATTCTACTAATGTAAAGCAAGACAAAAAAATCAAGGGCATTATGGATAAAAACCATTTAATTAGAATAGAAAAGAAAACCAAAAAAATCAGAAACGTTCTCAGCAATGTTTCCCAAATGAATGCCTTCCACTTTTTCAATATGGTCTAGAAAGGAAGCTCCATTGAACTCCAGGATTCTGCCTATCAACAGTGGAAAACTGTACAATATTTTGGCAGATTCAAGTACACACTGCATGAAGCTTTTGGTCTGTGATTCGCTGAAGCCTCTACATGCCACTGCCCAACCATAGCAATGAGATGGCTTGGCTATCTTGAAGCCTCCCCATCCCCTGCTCCTTGCTCCCCCTGTGGCTCAGCTGTCAGCTGGCTCATCTAGCTGGTTCTCATCTCCATATCTAGTTAGCTCCATACCTCAGGACCCCTTAATGTCCTCCCTCCTTTTCTTTCTCCATGTCCACCCCCTTGCTATCGGCACAGTTTCTTGTGGGAATTCTAAGTCTTGGCTTCCTACTATCAGGCCTAACCTTTGGTGCTTGGGGACTCATGGAGAATGTAATTCCTAATTTCATGAGCTTGAGTTTATTGAATAACACGCCGGAAGGTTTGGCCTTTCCCACATCTGATCCCTGTTTTGGTTGATTTTATATGACTGTGGTGTTAACTCTGGGAAAGCCTCATGGAAGGAATGAATCTTGAGAAAAGATATAAATGAAGCGGTTTGTTCAATGGAATGAATGTAGTTCCAGGGAGGAGGGGACACATGATTAGGAAAAATGTATACAATCTTGGCTATTCATTCAATGTGTATAATAAAAGTCTATACTCATTGTTATGCATGATATATACCATTATCTGAGATCACCTAAACCTTGGGACAACATAGAAAAATGAAATCTCCAAGCCTGTCTCTGACATTAATTTTAACTTAGTGATTCCAATAGCTTTGTCTTCCTTTTTAGAATACAAGTGGCAAAACTGTGTCAAGTTATAGAGAAGTAGATGGTTTAGAGCATGGAAAATAGAAAATACTGTAGTCCCACAGTTTGGATCACATGTAGAGTACTGAATCCCATTCTGGGTGTCCTTTTTAGAAGGAACATTGTCAAATTGGAACATATCTAGAGGAGAGTGATCAGCAGAAGAGTGAGGGGACTCAAACTTTGATACCTTAATGGATCAATGACCTCATAAGGTGGTACTTTCTCTTCTAGTCCAGATTGCAATGCAATGCAATATTCTCATCTTGTATGAATGATTATCATTTGTGTCCTTCCTTCCTTCCTTCCTTCCTTCCTTCCTTCCTTCCTTCCTTCCTTCCTTCCTTCCTTCCTTCCTTCCTTCCTTCCTTCCTTCCTTCCTTCCTTCCTTCCTTCCTTCCTTCCTTCCTATTTTTTCCTTCCAGAAAGAGAAAGAGGCAGAAACAGAGAGACATATAAAGAGACAAAGAATGAAAGGCAGAGACCAAGAGACAGATAAAAAGAGACAAAAGAGAGATAAAGACAGAAAGATAAGCAGAACTGTGTTTGGGTTCTCCCAGAAGAGAAGCCCTGCTATGAGCTGCTGCTTCATCCATAAAGGAAAAGGGAAAGATAGTGCTTTTAAGCCTTGTCTTTCTTATCCACTTGTACTCTTTTGGCTTACTCATTTTCCTCATTGTCAGCTGTGTGCCATATTGGGAAGACCATTAGATTTAGAGTCAGATGACCACTTGGGTTTTCCACTGACCTCTAAACCTCAGTTTTCTCTCATGTAAAACTGAGGCAGTTTGATTGTATGGCTTCTAACATCCCTTCTAGCTCTCAATTCTGTTATCCTCAGTGACTGCTTCTATGCTTTCCCTCTATGCCATGGGGAGCTGTATGTTAGATGAGCTCATCTTTGTATTCTTTGGGAATATGGGCATTTTGAGAGGGAAGGAGAACCTTTTAATTGTATGGTGCTCATTCTTTCTACCCCCTTCTCCCATATTGCAGAGGCTTGGGAGAACCTAGTTAATAAAGGGATAACATAATAATATGGAGGGAGCCCCAAAAGCTGCTATCTCTGTCATCCTCTTTTACTTCATAGAAGAAACAGGGACCTAGCAGGAAGTCCAAAAGGGAATGCAGGCTTCAAACCTAAAAGGAAGTGGCCATCTGATTGGCTTCTGGATGGTTAAAAGACTTGATGAAATAGACTGCATGGGCACTGATAATAAGAACAATAACAATAATTGTTGATATTTATACAGTACTTTAAGGTCTGCAAAGCTCTTTTTGCCCATATCTCTTTGGATCTTCACAACAATCTTGTGGCTCAATGGTGTGGCATATTCTAGTAAGTCCCTACTACCTAGAGAGGCTGAGGTTGATGGTTCATTTGATCTCAGGAGTTCTGAGCTACAGAAGGGCTAAAGTTGTTTTGGATGTCTGCATTAAATCTGGCGACAACATGGAGAATGCCAGGAGTGGGGGAGCCACCAGGCTGCCCATTGAGAGATGAGCTGGTCCAGGTTGGGAACAGAGTAAGTCAAAACTCCCAAGTTTATCAGCTGTGGGCTTGGGCCTGTGAGTGGCCACTGCACTTTCAGCTTGTGCAAGATGGGGAGAGCCAGTCTCACCGCCCACCCCAAAACAAACAAACATAGAAAAAATGAAAGACAAAGATCACAACAATGAATCTATGGACAAAGGAGGTGCCACAGGTATTATTCATAAATACACACATACATACTGTGATGTTTAAAATTTAATGTGTGGTCACCTTTTTCTGCCCCCAGTGTGGGGAAAAACTAGCTAGGATTTACTTATAAATTAGAAGTTTCAGCAACAGTTTTGGGATTAAGCATTTATTAAAGTATATTAGGGGTTAGTAAAGAGAGAGCACGTGGAGTTCAGAAAATTAAAAAAAGAAAACTATCTTCCCTAGGGTTCATACTAGACTCCTTCTCCTTCCCTCAGCCATCAACCCAAGGTTCTGGAACGAAAGAGACAGACCCAGGGAGCCAGCCTCACTTCCTACTTCCTTTCTCCCTGCCCTGGAAGGGGCCATCCTCTAAGCCAATTGGCTAGATTGGTTCCCTGGACCTCCAGGTGGTCTCCTTGCTGAGTTCAAAGTCCTCAGCTTCTGAGAACAATACCTCACCCAAGGCCAGCCAGGTATGGTCTCAATTTAATCAACCTTAAGTAGGTTATCAGTCAGTCTCTCAGTCAGTCTCACTCAATTCAATCAATTCCAAATCAATCTCCAGGTGGAGCCCCTGGGTGTCTGCCAAATCCCATTATTTTCTCACAATACATACATACGTATGTATGTATATGTATGTATGCATGCAAGCATGTATGTATGTATTTTGGCAGGGTAATGAGGGTTAAGTGACTTGCCCAGGGTCACACAGCTACTAAGTGTCAAGTGTCTGAGGTCTGATTTGAACTCAGGTCCTCCTGAATCCAGGGCTGGTGCTTTATCTACTGTGCCACCTAGCTGCCCACCCATAATTCTTATTTTAAAGTGGAAGAAACTGAGTTTGAAAGAAATAAAATGATTCAGATATGGTCACAATTAGTAGGGATCAGTAATTGAATTTGCACTTAAGACTTTCTAGCTCTAAGTCTGGTGTGCCTTGCTGAAAGTTGCCCCAGATCTTAGCCTGAGCACAGGTAAAGGAGCCCTTTAGGTTAAAAATAATATTTAGACAAAGAAGAGGGCTGGAGGAAGGCAGGACTTCCAAGGACTGATGTCATGGATACTTCCCTGAAGGGCAAAGGAGACAATTATAAGATTAGTAAAGGCAAAGTATTTATGAAGCCCAGGAGAAGAGTACTCACAGGCCCACATAAGAAAGTGACTTTTATATATATATATATATATATATATATATATATATATATATATATATATATATATGGAAAGGGAACAAGAATAGGACTTGTACAAGTTAAGGGTGACAGACTCATGAAAGTAGAGTGTAGACGGGGCCCCTCTTGCCCATACCAAGAAATAGGACTTAGAAAGGATTTCTGAGAGGTATTGAAATTCAATTCACTCAATTAAATATTTATTGAGATCTCACTGTTTGCAAGGGACTGTGCACTGAGCTGCAGGAGAAACAGGAAATAGGATTCAGGCCCTGTCTTCAATAAGGTCATAGTTGAACAGAGACATGGTACCTTACTGATAGCGATGCCAATCAAAGAATCAATCAATCAGCCAACAAGTATTGTTCCTTTTATTTCACTTATTTATTGATAGATTAATCCACCTCCTTCTCTCTCTCTCCTTATTTGAAATGTGCTGATATTCTAATAGGGAGACAACAAGTACCTATAAAATCTATACAGCAAAAAATACAAAGTTAATAAATACAAATTGGTTGCACAAAAAATAAAGATTATAGAATCTAAGTAGAAGGAGACTTTTGATTCTGTGACCTTGCTCAACAAAAACAGAAAACAATAATTTTTGGCATTAGAGGGACGCTCAGAAGTCATCTGCTCAGTGGTTTTTTGAATGAGAATTCCCTCTCCAGAAATCCTGACAAATGCTCATTCAACTTGTGTCTGATGACCTCTAGTGATACAGAGCTCTTGAGGCAGCCCATTCAACTTGGGGACAGCTCCAATCATCACCAAAAGTTTTCTCTTTATGTCCAGCCCAGATATGCTTCTTTCCAGCCTCTACTCATTGCTCTGGGTGCTCAGTTCTAACATCTGGGACCAAGCAAAACAAATCTAATCTCTCTTCCACATGATAGTCCTTCAAGTACTTGAAAAGAACAATTATATGACCTCCTAAATCTTCTCCTCCCCAAGATAATTATCTTTACTAATTCTTTTATAGTGTGGTCTCTAGTTTCTTCCTTCACCATCTGTTATGTCCTCTTCTGGATGCACTCCAACTTGCTAATGTTCTTCCTTAAATGTGGTACCCAGAACTGAATGTAATATTCTACTTGTGGTCTGAGCAGGGCAGAAGATGGAGGGACTGTCTTCTTCTTTGGTCGGGAAACAAGGCCAGACATGCTTTTCATAAGAAGCATCTATTTATTTGCTCTAAGGATGTGTTTCGGAAAGAAAAAAGCAAACCCTGCAATTTCTGAATGTAATATTACTCAAAAGTTTCAGATATCATATTGATTGAGCTATATGATATAGGAAAACCCTACCTGAGGGCATACTCAGCAACAGTCACTATTCAAAATAAAAATATCTCACAGATGTTTTTGTCAACGTGAAGGAAGTCTTTTGCTTTCTCTTCTGTCAGTGTTCGGAATAATGAAAGGAATGAGTGAGGCAAGCCTCTCCATGATAAGACATGGGTATATACATATGTAAGATAGAACAAAATATGATAAATGCCCGGAGAGTGTTGCTTTAGGACAAAGGGGGCAGCGAGAGGAGGGAGGAATCACAGGGGGTTAGAAAAATGCAGGAAAAAAGCTTCGTGGAAAAGGCCGATCTAAATGCAAACTTTGATTGAGGTGTAGCCTTTAGGAGAGAAAGTCAGAATTGGAACCTTGCTTCTGTAACTCAAGATTTTTTTCTTTTCTTTTTTTTCAGCGGGGCAACAGGAGTTAAGTGACTTGCCCAGGGTCACACAGCTAGTAAGTGTCAAGTATCTGAGGATGGATTTCAACTCAGGTCTTCCTGAATCCAGAGCCAGTACTTTATTCACTGCAGCACCTAGCTGGCCCCTGTAACTCAAGACTTAACATGATTCCATGGCACCATCCACACTACCTCTTGTGTGTGAGATTTGTGGTTCCCTTTGGGTTCACTGATTTGTTTATGGGTTGTGGGAGTAAACTGGGCAGGAGACTAAGCTGGGTCACTATCACTCAGATGACCATCTATGCTAAAGAAATAGTTGCTCGGTTGAGCTCTTCAATCAATTCCCTCCTTCAACTGAAGAGATGATTAATGAGAAGATGGTATAATGCTAAGATATTTGTGGTTTTGTTTAGAGGAAATTTCCCCACCCCCATCCCCCAACTTAAATCACTAAGAGAGGATGGAGCTGCCCTGGTGGTCAGGTGTACTGGTGTTAGCAACTGAATCAGCTCTAAAACCCAAGGGAATTAGTTGAGGAAGGCAGAGATTGAAAATTCAAGGATAGAGTTGGATCCATCTCTGGGAGTATGAAGTTTTTTTCCTTCCTGAGCAGTTTGATAACAGCTTTCTAGGAGGTAATACACTGATTTGAAGGAAAACTAATCTCAGTTGGTAGTGAAATGGGTCAGGTTAGAAGACCTTCTGGTCTAACCACATGCTCAGATCTTTATAGCTGTCTCAGTCTTCCTTACTGATTCTCCTTTCCTACTTCTAAGCAATTCTCCCCACTTATTTGTCCCTTCGGTTCCTTGAAATTATTGGGGAAATAGTAAAGAATGGGGATGCAGATGAAGAATACTCTCCTGCCCCAGGAGAGATGCGGGGATTAATTAGCTGGTTCCCACATGATGTTCTCAAAATGAGAAATGCCTGGGATTATTATCTATCAAATGTACACATATAAATATGCTCCTGTTCCCATTATTGATGTGTGTGTTGCAAACTTGCTCAGCAGAGTGTGGCCTGTTTGGTAGTTTTAATTACAAATATCAATAAAATTGGACGATATTTATGGGCATGGAGCTTTCACATCAGGAGGAAGGAAGCTAATTGTGTAAGACAGCTCTGTGATTGAACTCCAAGGGAGGCATGGGCTCCTGCTATCCAAACCCAATGATGAGACAGCACCAGTCTCCCTGTGTTAATTAAATGTGATGAAGTGAATATTAACTTGTAAAAAGAGTCGGAGGCAAAGAATAGAGTTTTATTAGGTGATTGAGGGTGAGGTGAAGAAGGGCAGGAGGCAGGGGCTAATGTTATTCTTATGCTCTAGTAAAGCTCTCCTCTGGATTCCTTATTTCAACATGCAGGTTATTTCTGCACCAAGAACAAGCTCTGAAGGTCCCCTGAAGTCGGGTAGGCTGTGATGGCAGACTTAGCAATGGTTTGGCTGGGATCATTTGCCCACGCTTGATGTATTCCTTTTTTCCTCTCTTTTTCTGGGGCAATGAGGGTTAAGTGACTTGCCTAGGGTCACACAGCTAGTAAGTATCAAGTGTCTGAGGCTGGATTTGAACTCAGGTTCTCCTGAATCCAGGGCCAGTGCTTTATCCACTGTGCCACCTAGCTGCGCCCCCGTTCCTTGATGTATTGATGAAATAGCTTCATCGCCAAGGTGTTGGCAAAGAAGATAGTAAGCTAGTCAGTGTCTGAGTCCAGATTTGAACTCAGAGTTTCCTGACTCCAGGCCCAGGGCTCTATCCACTGCACCATGGAACTGCCTTTTGGAAGTGACTTTAGCTATCAGAGATTCATCCATATCTGGAATGTTGTGTTCCATTCCTGGCAACACATTTCAGAAGAGATGTTTCCAGATCGAGAACATTCATGGGAGGGAGAGCCTGAATGGAAGGGGACTAGAAACCATTCTATGAAGATCAAGTGAAGGGATTTGGGAAAGTAAAGATCGTTTGTTGTTGTTGAATCATTTCAGTCACCTCTTTGTGACCCCCTTTAGGGTTTTCTTGTCAAAGATACTAGAGTGGTTTGTCATTTCCTTCTCCAGCTCATTTGACAGATGAGGAAACTGAGGCAAACAGGGTTAAAGTGACTTGATTAAGGTCACGCAGCTAGTAAGTGTCTGAGGCTGGATTAGAACTCAGGTCTTCCTGACTCCAGGCTGGCCACTCCATCCACTGCACAACCTAGATGCCCTAAGTAGAAATCATATTAGCTTATATTTCTATTGAACTTCGTAGTTTTCACAACAGTCCTTTGAGGAAGACAGTGCAAATACTAATATCCCCATTTTACATATGGGGAAACCCACCTTTACAGAGGCTAAGCGACTTGTCTCTTGAGACAGCAAGTTGGCACAGTGGCTAGCACACTTAATGAATGCTTACTACCTTCCCTTCCACCCCTTGCTCATGGGTCAAACAACTGTTAAATGATAGAACTTAGGTTTTAATACAGCTTTTCAGACTCTGAGTCTTTCTACTGCTTCTGAATGTTTCTTTCTTTCTTTCTTTTTTAACAGGGATTAGATTTGTTTTGTTTGGCCCCAGAGGATTGCACTGGGGCCAATGGGTAACAGTTCAGGGAGACAAATTTGAGTTCAATTCAACCAAGGACTTTCTAAGAATCAGAGCTACTCTACAAAGGAATTGCAATGCCTGAGATAAGAATAGGGGTGAAGAAAAGGACAAGTAGAGTGAGCCCCTTACTGCCACAAGTGTTCAAAAGAGTGATTAAAGGAGAACATAGCCTCATGCAGTAAAAAAGAGCATTAGATTTGGAGTGAGATCTGGATTCAAATCCCAGCTTTATTGCTTACTATTTGGGTGAACTCAGACAAGTCAACTAACCCTTTCTGGACTTTAGATTTCTCATCTGAGAAATGAAGGTGTTGGTTGACATGGTTCTAAAGATACCTCTGATAGAAGATGGTCACTCACTGGGATATTTCAGATGTGGTTTTTGCTATAATATAGGTTGTTTGGAGTGTCTCTTGAACTAGGCAATTTGGCGGTCTTGTCTCCACACCAGGCTTTCTGCTCTTGGACCACGATTCTCATTTTTTTTTTCTTACCGGAACATGGGACTCTAGTCCCTAGTCCACCAGCTTGGATAGGTGACATCTTACCTTATCTTGTAGGGACCCAGTTCTCCATTACACTTTCCTTCAGTCTCTTCCCCATAAGTTCCCATTTCCCTCCTTCTAATACCTCTTTTTTGTTTTCTTCCTCCATTAAAATGTAGGCGTCTTCTTCCTTTTTTTTTTTTTTTTTGTGAGTCAATTGGGATTAAGTGACTTGCCCAGGATCATACAGCTAGTAAGTGTCAAGTGTCTGAAGCTGCATTTGAACTCAGGTCGTCCTGAATCCAGGGTTGGTGCTTTATCCACTGTGCCACCTAGTTGCCCATAAAATGTAAGTTTCTTGACATTAGGGGCTATCCTGCTGGCTTGTATTTATATCTTCAATGCTTAGCTCAGTGCCTGTCATATAATAAGCACTTAATAAATCAACTTTCATCTACTTAAGTATCTACCTAGTAAAAATCAATGAGGACTTAAGGACTTAAAATAGCTTAATAAGTTATTTGGACTGTGATTTTATTGTCCTTGGATATTCCTAGTAAAGAAACTCCATCTAACAGTGAGGTACCTGTTCTACAATTAGTAGTCTTAGGGAGTCACCCAAGGGCACTGAGTTAAGTGACTTGTTCAAGGTCACAAAGTCAGTGTATTTATCTTTCTCAAAGTATATTTGAAATTTTGAAAGACTAACATTTTTAGATATGGCTTTCTAGACTTGAAGGAATCTATCTTTTTGGTGAAATTTCAAAGAGTTTGAGGAGTAGGAGAGGAAGATAAACTGAGACCGTGTGAGACTATAAAGTAATAAGATGAGTTTTTTTCAGATTTTATAGATCTAAATGATGGTCTTCCTTCCCAGTGCTGCTCTTGGGGGAAGCCAATTTCACCAACTTCACCCCTAAAAATGTTAACACTCCTCTTCTGAAATCCCTTAAAGAGAATCAGACTATTCCTCTATGATCACAGTGTGTTTGGGACTATAAATGTCACTATCCAGCCTGGGCACCTACTTTGGCTCCAGAAAATGTTAGGTCGCTTCCAAAGATGAAATCTAGTCTCAGAGACTTTAGAATGATTACCCCTAAGGGAATTGGAAAGAATGTTCATAACCTCGGAAGGTACTTCCCAATTTTATATGAGGCGATCCATGTCCTCGTCTTAACTCCTCAAATAGATGATCATTTACTTGAGGACAGAGATTGTACCTTATTTATCTTTGTTTGTTTGTTTTCTTTTGTTTTGTGGGGCAGTGGGGGTTAAGTGACTTGCCCAGGGTCACACAGCTAGGAAGTATCAAGTGTCTGAAGGCTGGATTTGAACTCAGGTCCTCCAGACTCCAGGGCCAGTGCTCTATCCACTGCACCACCTAGCTGCCTCTATGAGTTTTTTTCTTTGTTTGTTTTGTATGTACCTTATTTATTTTGGTACATGCCATAGCATAGCTTAGCACATATTCAGAAATAAAGAAATGGTTTCTTGGTGAATGGACTGACTGACTGACTGACTGAATGAATGAATGAATGAATGAATGAAGCTTTGAATAGTGATGGCAATACTGGAATAAACATATAGCCTCCTAAATTTAATCCTTTGAAAGGGATAGTGTTCACCAGCCCTGGATTTAGGAGGACCTGAGTTCAAATCCAACCTCAGACACTTGACACTTATGAGCTATGTGACCCTGGGCAAGTCACTTAACCCTCATTGCCTCCCCCTCTCCCCCAAAATAGAAAGGGACAGTGTTGTCTGGATATTGTAGCCCATGCTTTAGGGGAGATTGAAGTTGGTGGATCTCTTGAGGTTAAGAATTCTGAGTTTTAGTAGGCTAAACCTATCAGATGTCCACGCTGGTTCTATAATCAATTTGGTGAGTCCTTGGGAACAGTGGAGTATCAGGGAAGGGACATCAGGCTGATTGAAAAGGGGAGAATTGGTCCTGGTCACAAATAGAGCAGGAAAACACTCCTGTACTGAGAAATACTAGGGCTGGATCTGTGATTGAATTTTCTACTTCCAGTTTGGGCAAGATAGGAAGATTCAGTTGACAACAATAAAAAAAGATAATATTGGGACAGCTAGGTGGCACAGTGGATAAAGCACTGGCTCTGGATTCAGAAGTACCTGAGTTCAAATCTGGCCTCAGACACGTGACACTTAATAGCTATGTGACCCTGGGCAAGTCACAACCCCCATTGCCCTGCAAAAAAAAAAAGATAATATTCATTTTGGTGGTATATTTGTTCAAATAAACCCCTACCAAGGCTTAGGACAGGTAGATAGTGAAGTGGATAGAGCACTGAGCCTGAAAGTCAGGAAGACCTGAGTTCAAATCCAGCCTCAGACACTCATTAGCTGTGTGTACCTGGGCAAATCACTTTACCCTGCTTGCCTTAGTTTCCTCATCTGTAAAATGAGCTAGGGAAAGAAATGGCAAATAACTCTAATGTCTTTGCCAAGAAAACCCCAAATGGGGTCATGAAGAGTTGGACATGACTGAAATGACTGAATAACAACAACCACCAAGACTTGGCATCTCGTGCTTTTTTGAGGGACAAGTAGGCATTACCCAGGACTCTGCAATCACACTGAGTAAGCAATGTCCTCTAAATAAGGCCTCTGGACAGGTCTATTTCAAGCATCAAATTCAGTGTGGCATAGTTGAAAGAATATTGCAATGTGAAGTCAGAAGACCTGGTTTGGAGTCTCAACTCTCCCAAGCTATGTGACCTTGAGAAAAGCACTTATTTTCCCTGAAATTCATTTTTTTTTATTTGGTCATTTGTAAAATGAGGGGTTTGTACTAGAAAGGTCCCTAAAATCTTTTCTAGCTCTAGCCCTAAGAGCCTATGATCTCTCCTAGCTTGAAATTGCATTAAGTGATTTACCTATGATCACCCCTTCACAAAAGTGGTCTCATTGGATGGGGCACCCAAGCCTCATTTCTCCGGCTTTCCTTAGCTTTATGGCAAACAATCATTAAACCTCTTTCCCCTCTTTTACCACCCAGAGTGGGACTTTCCTCTTTTCCCAGACACCCTCCCCACTACCTTTATCCCCTGCTGATCTACTCTCATTTGTCATCTTTATTAGCTTTTAATCTCCCATCAATTCAGCGCTGGGATTTAAAAATGGGATTAAGGAGGAAGTTTAATTGGATGGTCCTCAATGGCTCTCTGAACATCAGATTCAATAAAAGTTTATGAAAAGATAAAATCGCAAAGGGTTTTATAGCCCTGGACAGAACAAGAGACTTGTGTAAGGAACAAGGTAACTGTTTTTCAACCTCATATAATCCATGTTTCAACTTGATTAAATGAGGAAGTTAGTTTTCCATCTCTCCCTCTCCCTTTCTCTTTCCTCGGGCAACATTATCCTTTTCTGCCTGGTGTAAGCAAGAAGCCGCTTTCTTTGAGGCTTTCTCTCCCGCCCTCTTTGATTCCCTTTGACAGGAAGACTAATGAAGCCTGGGTGCACCAGAAAATAACATTTATTTCCCATGGAAATATGCTGAACCACCACTGAAGGTGGATGGGGTGATACCCTGGCTGCGATAGGCGGGTTTGCAGAGGGGTGGCTGCAGGGGAGGAAGTAGAGGAAGGGACAGCTCAACCCCCAAACTACAGAATTGAGAACTTCAGACGCAGAAGGGACCTAGGGGATTATTTAGGAGGCACAGCACATTTCTGCTGACAGGGAACTCACTAACAAATAATTCTATCATTTGGTAGCTCTGATGGTTAAGAATTTCTTCCTTTATTGGTCTAAAATCTGCCTCCTTTTCCCCTTTTACTCACTGATCCTAGCTCTGCCCTTGATGCCCTAGAAGAACAGGCCGGTTCCCTCTTCTACGTAGCATTTCTTCAAATATTTGAACTTAGTCTTCTTGAATAAAGTGGCAGAGAATATTAGAGGCAAGACTAGAACCTACTGCTCTTTTCTGTAAACCACTGACTCCTTTTTTGTTTTACTGGTGCTTATATAACAATTTCAAGTTCACCAAATTGGAAGTCATTTCAATGTCCCTAAAAACAAATGATGCCCAGAACCAAAATGAACAATGCATGCAATATGCCTGGTGTGCTCAGATCTCTTTGTTCTGGAAGCTTCCTATTAATGCAATCTAAGATCTCTTGGAAAGGCAGGGTGTTGTAATGCAGAAGTTTTTAACCTTTCTTGTGTCAGGGACAGGTGAATCCTAGTAATCTCATCTCAGAGTAACGTTTTAAAAAGCATAAAGTAAAACACACAAGATTACCAAGGAAACCAATTATGTGAATGATAATAGCTAGTTTTTACACAGTACTTCAAGGTTTGCAAAACATTTTGCAAATATTAACCTATATGACCCTTTACCATGACCTTGAGGTGTACAGGCTATTTTTTTTAATCCCCATTTTACAGATGACAAAACTGAGGCAGGCAGAGGTGACATGATTTGCCCAGGGTCACACAGTTACAAAGTGTTTGAGGAAAAGATCTGCTCTATCCATTACACCCCACCCCTACTGAATACATCTACAAAAACATGGGGGAAAAAACCCAAAACCAAGTTCACAGACTCCAGGTTAAGACCTCTTAGTATAGCAGATAGACAGTGTACCTCAAAGCTAGCACAGATCTGAGTTATGCCTCTGACATATACTGTGATTTTGGGCAAGTCATTTGACTTCACCTTGCTCCAAACCAGAGGCATCAACCATGCAGCCCACAGGCTGAATGTGGCCTACAACATTCTTGAGTGCTGCCTGAATCAGATGAAAATGTAACTGGGAAATATTTAACAACACTTTAAAAATGCAGTAAAACAAACAATATTAAAATTTAAAATTAAGTCCATATATGGTCTATCCATGGATCCATTGTATGGATTAATGGCTCCCATTTTTATTTGAGTTTGACCCCACCAATATAGAAAACTCTCCAGGATTAGAAGCTGCTGAGAAGGTTCTGACCTGTGTTGGTGAAGGGAGTCTCCTTATCTGTGTACTTTCTGCAGTGATGAAATCACAGGTACAGAATTTTTCCCAGAGATCTTAGCTTTTAGGACCACCATGCCCCTCTATTCAAGCATATTAAATTTGATGTACCCTAAAACTCTAGGTCTTTTTTTCCATGAATTGTCATACATCTTGGACCTGAGAGTTGACTTTTTGAATCTTACCCTCCCTCCCTTCTCCCTGTCTCTCCCCCATTTCTCTCTCATCTCTCTTCTTTCTTTCTTTCTTTCTTTCTTTCTTTCTTTCTTTCTTTCTTTCTTTCTTTATTTCTTTCTTCTTCCTTCCTTCCTTCCTTCCTTCCTTCCTTCCTTCCTTCCTTCCTTCCTTCCTTCCTTCCTTCCTTTCTTTCTTTCTTTCTTTCTTTCTTTCTTTCTTTCTTTCTTTCTTTCTTTCTTTCTTTCATCTCTTTCCTTCTGTAAGATTAAAGAAAGAGGAAAAGGACCCATATGTACAAATATATTCATAACAGCTCTTCTCGTGGTAGAAAAAACTTGAAAGTTGAGGGAAGGTATCAATTGGGAAACCCATTTTGGTATATGAATATAATTGAATGCTATTATGCTGTAAGAAATTACAAAAATGATGGTTTTGGAGAAACCTGGGAAGACTCACATGAACTGATGTACAGAGAAGTGAGCAGAAGTAGGAGAATGATTTATACAATAACAACAAGGAAAACACACAATTTGTAACTACTTTGATCAACTCAATGACCAAAAAAGATTCCAAAGGGCCAGGGATGAACCCTGCAAATCATCTCTTGATAGAAGGATGATGGAGTTGGGTTGCAGAATGAGACATTTTTGGACATTGGTACTGTGGGAAAAGGCATCTTGGTGGATAGAGCGCAGGGCCCAGAATTCAAATGAATCCTCAGACATTTACTAGCGGTGTGACCCTGGGCAAATCACTTAACCCTGTTTTCCTCAGTTTCCTCACCTGTAAAATGAGCTGGAGAAGGGAATGGCAAACCACTCCAGTATCTTTGCTAAGAAAACTCCAAATGAGATCATGAAGAATCAGACATGACTCAAAAAATGTCTGAACAACAAGAGGCATAGAAATGGAGTTGAATCTATGGGAGTAAAGGAGATCACTGAGGGAGAGATTGTAAAGAAAGAAGAGAATAGACTTGAGTATAGACCTTTGCCCACTAAATTGAACTGAGTTGAAGAGTCAGATATGACTAAAATAAATGAACAACACAACAACACATGTGGGAAAACATTTTTTTTAGGTGTGGAAGGATGGGGGAGGAAAAAAATCTATTTTTGTTAATTGAAAAATATTTTTTAAAAAAGATGCTTAAAATAAATATCTTATGGATCTCTGAATCTCTCTCTTACCTGTCCTGCTGGATCCCTGGGGGGTGGGTTGAGGTACTGAGAAAAAGTAGTATAAAACTTGGGTCCTATGCATCCTGCTGGGGGAGGTAAGGCCTGGGGGACAGTACCATTTTCATTCTAACTTAGTAGCAGAAATGTGGATAAGAAGGGCAAGAGTGCTTACACAGTCTTTCTGTCCTACCTTCTTCCCTGTGGGGGCAGGGTTTTCCATACTATCTTGCTTTAAGACAGACAATGAGAAAAGCGATTAGGAGCTATTAGAGCCTCAAGCAATGGATTTTTATCTAAACTTAGTTTAGCTCACTCCTAGTCTTCCCTTGCCCCTCCTCTAAAGGATGGGCTATACAGAGGTATTTTGATTTTGTAGGTCCAGTCTGAAGATGTAATTCTTCTTCTTCTTCTTTTTTTTTTTTTAAATACCTTTCCCTTGGGGACACTGGGCTGGTTAAATTTAGTGTTCTGGGAAATCCAAATCCTTCGATTTATTCTGGGACTGTGAATCTAAATGTCATCTTCATTGCACAATTACTAACACATCTTGCTGACAGGAGTTGCTCATATGCTTCTTGGATGTATTTGGTGTGAGGAGGGGAGGGGACAAGGAAAAGGGGGGACATCAGGAAAGGAAGAGTAGGAAGAAAGGAAAGAAGGGTTTATAAAGAGGATGAAGATTCTTGACACTTTCCTGATCCCCAAGAAATCAGTGTTAAAGGGCATTATATTTGAAGTCAGATGACCTAGGTTTGAATGAGTGAGTGAAGTAGCATTTCTTAAACACTGACTATGTGCCAAGCACAATGTTAAGTAATGCAAATATAAAAGCAAGATAATCTGTGCCCTCAAGGAGTATGCATACTAATAAGAGGATACAACCCATTTAGGTGAGGGTTACTCTGGGAAGAGTATTTTGGTTAGGAAAGTTATAAAATGGTGACTGCAGCCACTGGGGAGTAGATTGAATCAATTAGTCAGTCAATCAATAAACATTTATGTGCAAGGCACAGTGTCAAGGCTGTAAATACAAAGAAAGGAAACAACACAGTCCATGACCAAGGAACTCATATTCTAATGGGAGAGACAAACATATAAATAACCTGGTAATACAAGATATATACAGAGTAGATGGAAGGTTTTATCATAGAGGGAAAGCAAAGATTGAGGTGTGGGATAGGGAATGAAATTAAGAAAGACTTCTTGCTCAAACTGGGATTTCAATTGAGGAAAGCAAGTCAAGACATCACATGATGTCATTTTTTGAGAATGAGAGATGAACAACAACAGCAAGAATGGCAAACCAGTGATTCCATGGGGTAGAGATGAACAAGAGCATTCCAGGCATAAGGAACAGCCATTACCAAGACTGAGTCTTGAAATGGAGTATCTTAAGTGAGGAATTGCAAACAGGCCAGTCTTGGATCTTAGTGGTTGTGGAGGGGAGTAAAGAGTAAGAGGATTAGAAAAGTAGGAAAGTGCTAGATTGTGAAGTTTCAAATGTCAAACAGAGGACTTTATATCTGATACTGTAATTAATAAGGAGTTACTATACTAATTTATTGAGTTGGGGGAGTGGGTATGACATGGTCAGACCTATGCCTTACAAAGATCCCTTTGGCAGCTCTGTGGAGAATGGATTGGAGTGAGGAGAGACTTGAGATGGGAAGACCAGGTAGAAGGAAATATTGCAAGCTAGGCATGGTGGTGCATGCTTTTAATTCTTATTGCTTAGAAGGCTGGGGATAGTGGATTACTGGAATTTTAAATTTCTGAGCTCCAGTAGGGTGAAAGCAGATTGGGTGTCTGAACCACGTTCAGCACTAATTTGGTGAGTCCCTTAGGGAGGGGTTTGTGTATGTGTGTGTGTGTGTGTGTGTGTGTGTGTGTGTGTGTGTGAGAGAGAGAGCGAGAGCGAGAGAGAGCGAGAGCGAGAGAGAGAGAGAGAGAGAGAGAGAGAGAGAGAGAGAGAGAGAGAGACTCTCTCTTGAACCCTACCAGGCTTCCAAAAAGAGATAAACACAGGCCTAGGTTGAAAGTATCAAACATGTTAAAGCTTCCATGCCAATTAGTATTGGGATGGGGCTCAGTACTGATGTCATTGCCATCTTTCATTCTGGTTGAGTTAGGGAGACTATCTCAAAAAAATGCTATTGCAATAGACCTGGTGAGAGTTGATGAGAATCTGTATTAGGGTATTGGCTATGTGGATGGAGAGAAAAATGACAAGGTTTGACAACAGATTGGATATATGGAACAGTTTAGAGTAAGAAGTGAAGAATGTCATTGAGGCTTTGAATGTGAATGACTGGGAAAATAATGTTACTGTCAATGTTCCCTCTTCTATGTAGCATTTCTTCAAATATTTGAACTTAGTCTTCTTGACTGGGAGGCTGGGAGGAGTGAATGGTGGTTTTTTTGGTTTTTTTGGAGGGGGGAGATAATGAGTTCTGTTTTGGGCATGTTGAGTTTGAGCTGTCTACAGGTTTCCAGTTTGAAAATGTTCAGTAGGGAGTTAATGATGTGGGACTGGAGCTCAGAAGAGACACTAGGAATGGTTGTAGAGATCTGGAAGTCACCTGCACAGAGATGATTGTTGAGCACATGGGAACTGATGAGACCAATTCAGAAGGTATGAAAGGAGAAGGGAAGTGATCTCAGGACAGTTGGCAAGCATGATGTGGATGAAGATCCTGCATAGTATCAGACAGGTAGGAGAATCAGGAGAGAATTAAGGCATGAAAGCAGTTGGGGAGAATATTCAGGAAGAAAAGGTGGTTGACAGTGTCAAAGACTGCCAAGAGGTCAAGAAATATGAGAATTAAGAAAAGGCCAATAGGGGCAGCTAGGTGGCCCAGTGGATAAAGCACTGGCTCTGGATTCAGGAGGACCTGAGTTCAAATCTGATCTCAGACACTTAACACTTAATAGCTGTGTGACCCTGGGTAAATCACTTAACCCCAATTGCCTCACCAAAAAAAAAAAAAAAGGCCAATAGAAAATTTGGTAATTAAGAGATAATTAGTAATCCTGGAGAGGAAAGTTTCTATTGAATGATGAGGCCAAAGGCAAATTGCCAAAGGATTAGAAGCAATCCAAAGAAGAGGAAGTGGAAGAACTAAGTGTAGATAGCTTTCTCAACCTGTTAAACCAAGTGGGGGAGAACATATATGGGATGACAGAAAGCAGGGATGGTCATGGAGATGGAGTGGAAATTGTTTTAAGGACTGGGAGAGACACGGACGTTTTTGTAGGTAACAAGGAAAGGGTCCATAGCCAGGAAGAGATTGAAGATTAGATAGTAAGAATGATGGAGGGCATGGGGCAGTCTCATAAAGAAGACAAGAAGGGATGGGATCAAGGGTGTATATATATATATATATATATATATGAGTTAACCTGGGCCAAGAGAAAAGCCATCTCTTCATCAGAAACAGGAGGGAAGGAGATACAGTGGAGAAAGATGTTTGCGTGATTTGAGCTGAGAAAGAAATAAGGGAATTTTCAGTGGATGGCTCCAATCTTTTCAGCCTTTGCTGCACTAAGCCCTCACTCCAACCCCCCATCATGCAAGATGCAGAAAATTTCTGAATCTGTGTTTGGGTTTGCTATATGCTTGACTGGGAGGCCTAATAGAAAGAGCACAGACCTGGGCATCAAGACACCAGCATTTTCAATCTAATTCTGTCAAATGAGATACCTTTGTTATGTCTTATGACCTCACTGACCCTTAGTTTCTTCATATGTTGAATGAACATAATTATCCTTGTGTCTCATAGGACTGATATGAGGATCAAATGAGATCACAGAATTTAGAGCTGAAAGGTAATTTAGAGGTCATCTCATCCAAAGACTCGTTTTACAGATGAGGAAATGGAGGCACAAGGAAGTAGAGTGATTTCTTTTTTTTTTTTCTTTTCTTTTCTTTTTCTTTTTTTTTTTTTTGTGAGGCAATTGGGGTTGTGACTTGCCCAGGGTCACACGGCCAGTAAGTGTTAAGTGTCTGAGGCTGAATTTGAACTCAGGTCCTCCTGACTCCAGGGCCAGTGCTCTATCCACTGTGCCATCTAGCTGCCCCCCCCTTCTTTCTTTCTTTCTTTCTTTCTTTTTTTGGAAGTGAAGTGATTTCAACTAGGTCACGTGGATAGAAATATGATTCAAACTCTGGTCCCAATCCAATCCTCTTTCTGCTATACTAAACTGCCTAATACCTGTGACAGTGATTAGAAAACTCAAATGTTTTCTACAAACATAAGAGACTCATGATTATCTTAAATTCAGTTACATCTGATGGAGTAGAACTTTCAGAGGCTGTTCTGTTCCTCGGTAGATGTGTCCTGCTTTCTTGATTTGGCTCCAACAGCACTGTCAGAAAAGTTTTCTTAAGGTGATTCAGGACTTCCATTCTCATTAGACTGTGAACTCTTTGAGAGAAGGGACAGTCTTTTACATTTGCTTTGTATTTCCAGCCCATAGCATGGTGCCTGACATAGTAGGTGTTTGATAAATGTTTGTTGTCTTGACTCGTAGGTTTTGTGTGTGTGTGTGTGTGTGTGTGTGTGTGTGTGTGTGTGTGTGTGTGTGTGTGTGTGTATTCCTCTAGACTCTAATTCGGGTCCAACTCACACCAATTCCCTGTTTCTTGAGTTCCACTTAGAGAGTTCTCAGCATATCCATTTAGAATTTGATGAGGAAGAGGCATGAAAAATGTAAACGGCTACTGACAACCCCCCACCCCCTTCCAGTGACTGGATACCTGGCTATTTTATTTCTTTTCTTTCTAACTCTGCTTAAGTGTTTATGTCATTTCTGAGAATCCAATAAACTGCATTATTGGGAGGGAAAACACACACAAGCAAAAATCTTCTTTTTTTCACATGAATGCTTTAGGCAGTCAGCCATGCTGGGAAATGAAATGTGTGGAAAAATACAGGGTGGATAAAGAGGGCTTTAGCAAAATGATGAGCCTCTTAACACTTCTATCTGCACGTGATGTGATGCCTATCCATTAGCTTAGGGGAAATATTGCATCCTGGATCTGCTTTGGCTCATATATGGTAATTCCAGGTCCCTTCAACTGGTTCCTTTTTTTCAGGTCAAGGGACAGCAGGACACATGTTTTAAGCATCCTGGGGTCCCTATATATCCTTTGGGAGGGGGGTGGCACAGAGCTCTATTGGGCCATAGAACTGTTTAGGATGATTGGTTCCTAAAACGTCTTGAAGTCTTTTAAAAGCCCTGGACACCAAGTTTATTGCCACCTGGTCAAATGATCTGACTTCTTACCAGATTAAGACCTTACTAGGTAGGAGACTCACTTGTTCTCTTAACTGAACCACTATTCAGATATTAATGAATATAAGCATCACCCTCTTTTCTCAGGTTTTTCTTACTTTTCTTCCTATTCAGTCCAGAAAGTTAATCAAGCAGTATTTTATTTATAAAACGTCAGTGTGTGGTACTGTGGAAAAAACCCTGAATTAGATAGAATTCAGGAAATCTTACTTTTTGCTCTATCTTGGCTACCAGTTAGCTTTGTGGCCATAATCAAGGCATTTCATCTCTCTGGGTCTCAGTTTATTCCTCTGTAAAATGGTTGGGTTGGGCTAATTAACTTCTCAAGTTCCTTTATTTTGAGACAATTTATAGTGGACAGGCATAAAGGGGATGAGACTTGAATGTAGCAGATGGAGCAAATGGCAAAGGTCAGCAGCTCTACCTGGTCCCCTCCTTCCCCAGTGTTGTTAAATTGCTTCTTGAGGTAAATTGAAGCTTGAAGGTAATTTGCATGATCTAGGCTCTAAGTATCTGTAGTGATTGGACATGAAAGGAATAAGATGGGATGAAGAGGGATCAAAAAAAAAAAAAGAAGTAAGTTCTTGCCTTGAAGGATCCCTTCTTGTTTTGACCAAGAATGTCCCTATAACGAAGCAGTGTGTGTGGTGGGGCAAATGTTGATTAGCACTAGACAGTCTCACCAAAAGGCAGTTACGCTCCTTTTGAAGAAGAAGCAAGAAACAAAAGACTTTTAGCAGATGAAATAGAGTAGCAGAAGAAACAATTGGCACTTTGGTAGGTGGGAGTAGCAGCTGTGGAGGTGTATTGGAGCAGCAATGAGCCACAGAGACATCAAAGGTATTCTAACCAAGATACACAACCTTAGGAGTATGATGAGTCTCAAGAGTCCCCCAATCTTTTGGTGTATCAAGATGAGGGGAAAAGCCTCCTGGTTTTCTTCCTCCAGGGAGTCACCACCTACCTCTCTCGCTGGCATTTTTCTTCTATCCATGCCCCTTAAATTTCCACTAGTTACCAGTGCCATGTATCACCACTCATTATGTTAAATTGACACAGACACAGATTTTTGGAGTTGGACAGGACCTCAGAAGCCATCTAGTCTAACGGATATCCAAACAAGAATTCTTTTTACAGTACCCTCAATAAATGGACTTCTAATTTCTGCTCAAAGACTAGTAAGAGAGAACCTATTACCTGCAGACACTGCCTCTCCTACTTTTGTATTGTTTTAATTATAAAAGTTTTTCCTTGCATATCCTTTATAATATGGAAAGAGCACAGATTGGAACCAGATGACCCAGCTTCAGACCCATCCTGTGGCAGTTACCCTCTGTGTGACCTTGGGCAAACCCTTCCTGGACCTCTATTTTCTTATCTGTAAAAGGATAAGTTTGGATTAGATGTTCTCTGAGGTTTCTTCCAGTTCTATATCTATGATCCTATAATAAATATAGAGCATGCCCCAATCAAGCAGGGATTCAGAATCTGGATTTCCTATGGCCCATACCCTAGTTTTGAACAAAGGCTAGAGAACTCTTAATTTTGGCTCCCATATTGGCTGTTGGTAGTACAGTGAGGGTTGGTGTAAGTCTGAGAATAAAGAAAGAGAGACATGGAGAAAAAAGCGGAGAACTGTTTCAGCCTAAATAACTATTCTTCTGTGTCTCTACCTCCACACTCCACTTCCTGTGCTTTTCAGAGCCACCTCTTACCTTCAAAGAAATGGGAAGATCATATGCTTTGCAAAAGCTATTTTCAAAAAATTCTATAGAAATACAGGCCTGGGGTATTGTAAGTAGAGAAGCGGGATCTAGAACAAATTCATGTTTGGGGAGGCAGAATTCACAGAAATCAAATGAGAAAGGCAGAACACTGACAAGAATAAAATGACCAGGCAGAGCACAAGGCAAAGGGAGAAGTACCTTGAGATGTGAAAGGTAAAATTGGAAATTTTCCAAGGTTGTACTGAGTTACTTGTGGCTGAAAGTTCTAGAGTTGGAAAAGCCAGGTTTGATTTCTGGCTCTGACATAAACTGAGTGACCATGTGGAAAGTTACCTCTAAGCCTCAGTCCTACCATCTGCATAATGGGAGCAATAATGCCCCAACCCCACCCCTTCTCCGTCCACCTCACAGGGTTTTTGTGAGGAGAAGTACCACCTCTTCCACTCCTCTTACCCTCTTCTGAACCTCTGCACTCTGGCTTCCCATTCACCTGACTTCATCATTCAACTGAAACTGTTCTCCCCAAGGGTACCAACAATTTCTTAACCGCCAAATCATTTAAAAACAATCTCTTGAATTCTCTTTTCTTAATCCTTATACTTCTTGACTTCTCTGCAACATTTGACACTATTGACCACCTTCTCTTCCTTCATATTCTTTTCTCTCTAGGTTTTTGTCATGCTTTTCTCTTTTAGTTCTCCTCTTACCTATCTGACCATTACTTCTCAGTTTCCTTTGGCATGTCTAAGAGCCCTGATTCTATAGTCAGAGGATCTGGGTTCAGATCCCACCTCTGATATTTATTATGTCACTATTTATTTTCCTGAGCCTCAGTTTCCTCATCTTCAAAAAGAAGGGGCTAGATGGAAAGGCCTCTGAAGTCTCTTATGAATGTGAACTATGAGCCTGTCATCTTCATTTACATTATAACCACTAACTGTGGGTGTCCCCAAAGACCTTGACTCTGAACTTTTTTCTCTCATCTCTCTATTCTCTCAAATTTAGTCATCGCATTAGCTTTGATGGGTTCAATGATCATTTCTATGCTAATGATTGTTAGGTCTATTTATCTATCCCTAGACTCTCTTCTGAGCTGCAGTCCCATATTATCAACTTCCTATTAGACATTTTGAAGTGGATGTCCCATAGACATTTCAAACTCAACATGCCTAGAACAGAATTAATTATTTCCTCCTCCTCTCAAGCCTCTTCCCTTCTAAACTTCCCTCTTATTACTGAGGGCACCTCCATAGACTTTGCCAAGTCTTGTTATCTCTATGCAGTATCTTTGGTGTACATCCCTTTTTCTCTGCTCATATGGCTATCATTCCAGTTTAGCCCTCATCACCTCTTGTCTGGACTAGTAAAATGTATTCTAAATCGCTTCCCAGACTTGCCTCTCTTCCACTCTAATCCATCCTCCTCACATCTGACGAAGTGATATATATATATATATATATTTTTTTTGGTGAGGCAATTGGGGTTAAGTGACTTGCCCAGGGTCACACAGCTAGTAAGTGTTATGTGTCTGAGGCTGGATTTGAATTCAGGTACTCCTGACTCCAGGGCTGGTGCTCTATCCACTGCGCCACCTAGCTGCCCCAAAGTGATTTTTTTTAAAGCATGAGTCTCATCATCTGCCTACCCAATAAATTGCAGTGGCTCCCTATTACTGCTAGGATCAAATAAGAACTCCTCTGCTTGTCATTTAAAGCTCTTCATAACCTGGCCCTGTCCTATCTTTCTAGTTTTCTTACAAATTATTTCCCATTATACACCATGCTATATAGCCATACCAGCCTACTTATTTTTCCTCTCATAGACAACTCCATCTCCCATCTCTGTGTCTTTGCATTGGTTGCCCACCATGCTTGGAATGCGCTCCCATCTTACTTCTGCTTTTTAGAGTCATTGGCTCCTTCAAAACTCAACTCAGATCCAGCTTTCTGCAGGAGGCCTTTCCTATTCTCCTCCCATCTCAAGATACTAGATCCTTCCCTTCCAAGGTTACCTTCTATCTACCTTGTATGCATTTTGAATGTACATGTTTTCTCCTCCATTAGAATATAAGTATCTTGGGACAGCTAGGTGGTGCAGTGGATAGAGTACTGGCCCTGGATTTAGGAGGACCTGAGTTCAAATCCAGCCTCAGACACTTGACACTTACTAGCTGTGTGACCCTAGGCAAGTCACTTAACCCCAATTGCCTCACTAAAACAAAAAAAGAATGTAAGTATCTTGAGAGCAAGGACTGTTGTTTTTTCTTTGTACCCCTAGAGCTTAGCATAGTGCCTGGTATATAGTATTGCTTATTGCTAAATTAAAATGAAATGGAAGTACATATATATGTATATATACATATAAAATCATATATGTGCATATGTATATGTATAAACAGAGACAGAGGGACAGAGAGACAGAGAAACGCTGGATCTCCCTTTCTCACCTATAGTACCTATCCCACTACTTATTAGCATGGAAGCTTTGACTTACTCTCTTTCTGAGTTGGGTCAGTTTGTCGCTTCTTGAGCAGGTTAGCGGCTCCCTGCCTGCCCTCTGCTCCTTTTCCCAGGGGGTTCATCATATTGATACCAGACCTAGTGTAGACATTAAATTGGCTTTAGTCCTCTTGAAGCTCAGAACTCTCCTGCTCAAGTGATCCAACAGCCCCAACCTCCCCATAGCAGAGATTATAGGTGATACTGTGATACTTAAATATTTTTAAGACTCTATAACCTCAGGGATATGAGTCTTCCCTCCAACAGGACAGCTCACAGCTCATCCATCCAAGCTTTATTTTCTTGTGTTACTCTTGTCTAGGTCTCCCTATAAATCTTCCATAGAGGATAATACAGCTGGGGTGCTAGGGGTTTTCCTCTAGATCTCTTGACATAATGTCAATAATGACATAGCACACAGGCCATCTATCTGTGATTTCTTCTTCTCTCAACAGACCTGGTCTATTTCCCTTTTCAGGCATACATTCCTTCAATGGGGTCTTTTTTCTGCTTTAAGCTTACAATTCATTGTTTTAAGTATGCTGCAACTTTTAGGTCCACAATGCATCTCTCTGCTGCCCTTTGGGTGAACCATAATTTGATTCCTCAGAGACTGTGCCATTTCATAAGTTGCTAGCATATAGCATCACTTGAAGAATCTTAGTGTCAAAAAGACTGAATTTTGTTTTAGGTCATTGAAACTGCTATCCAGTTTCTCAAGGGCAATCTAGCCTGTCCTCTTTAGTTCTGGGTCCAACTTTCTGTCCATTCATAGCATCTGATACATACACACTTAGGGACCAGACATTATCTTTCCAACTGCATATTAGTTTTCACGACAAGCATCCACTTGATTTTTCCTGTATGGATGGTCATGCTGACCTCTTTTCAATGATTTTGAATCTCATTTAGAAGGCTCTGCAAGACAACTAGGCTTCATGCAATTAGCACAAAGTCATCTGCAAACAGGAGCATTTAACAGACCATCTCTTCCATAGAGAATTCTTTATACATAAGAATAATAGAATATATATATATATATATATACATACATACAAATACACACACACACACACACATGAATGTAGACACATGCACACAAATCATTAGGAGCAGTTGGTGGTGCAGTTGATAGAGCACTGGCACTGAAGTTGGGAGGACCTGAGTTAAAATCTCACCACATTCACTTACTAGCTTTGTGACTCTGGGCAAGTCACTTAACCCCAATTGCTTTAAACATTCAGGGCCATCTCCAGTCATCCCAATGTATAACTGGCCAGGATAAAGTGAGGTTGGTGACCTTGCACAGTCCTCCCTCACTTAAATCCAATTCACTGCAAGCCATGACATCATCCCAATGTCATGGTCCTTTTCGAGAATGAATGACAAACAACAACAATATATCATTACATATTATTTAAGGTTTACAAAGTGCCTTACATATACCATCTTATTTGTTCCTTATAACAATCCTGTGCTATTATTAGTCCCATTTTACAGATGAGGAAACTGAGACTGAAAGAAGTTAATGACTTGCCCACGGTCACACACTTTGTAAGTGTCTGAGGCAGGATTTGAATACAGGTCTTCTTGGTATTAGGACTCTTTACTGGATATCCACTGTGATAATGGCAAATACCTTTGACCTTTGTTTCCTTGTTTTGTATCTCACTTTTTTTTTTTTTTAGTGAGGCAATTGGGGTTAAGTGACTTGCCCAGGGTCACATCGCTAGTAAGTGTTAAGTGTATGAGGCTGGATTTGAACTCAGGTTCTCCTGACTCCAGGGCTGGTGCTCTATCCCCTGTACCACCTAGCTGCCCCTGTATCTCACTTTATTTAAATAATCAGAGGATTGTGAAAGTTATCTCTGTTGTGTATATCAATCAATTCTGTATGATCTTTACATATATGTGGGTTTAACAGGTCTAAATATGGCAGATGCTTTATTGTAGGAGAATTGTAGAAACATTTTGCTGTCCTCAGTCAAATGCTTTCTTAGCATCAACAAATGATAAGCACAATGGAATTTTGTATACTTTTCACCTTTCAGTCAACTGCATGACTACAAAGTTTTGATCTATACCACATCTTTCTAATACTATGGGAATATGAATTATTACCATGTTCTTGTCTGCCAGCCTATAAATTTCAGAGGTTAAAAAATGATCAAATTTGAAAATGTAATGTGAAAAAAGAGAAATAATCAAAGGATAAGGAGGATAATTATTTAGCCCATTCCTCATTTCACAAATAGGGAAGCTGAGGCCAAGTTTCCTAAAGTAATTTGCCTAAATTCGAACAAGTGGTGAGTAGGAATAGCTTACATTTTTCTAATGTTTTATAGTTTCCAAATAGCTTTCTTCACATTAATTCTGTGAAGTGGTGCAAGAATTACTATTACATTTGATGAAGCCCAGAAATATGAAATTAGTTCTGTGAGCACAGGAAGTATTACATTGCTACATTTGTATCCCACCAATGTCTTTTGAATATTAGGTGGAAAGAAGGAAACATTACACAAGTGACTACTATGTATCAGGCACTTTACAACTATTATGTGACTTAATCTTCACAAGAACAGTGGGAGCTAGGGGCTACTATCATCCCCACTTTACAGTTGAGGAAACTGAGGCAGACAGCGGTTAAATGACTTGCCATGGGGTAACACAACTAGTAGGTATCTGAAACCAGATTTGAATTCAGCACTTCTTGACTCCAGGTCCAATGGCTCTATCCACTGTTCTGTTAAATGCTAAATGTTTGTTGATTGATTGTTGTATTTGTGGTCATGAAGCTATCCTAGAGACAGCATTCAAACCCACATCTCCTGCCTCTATGTTGAATGCTCTTTCCCCTTTATCTTGCAGTTTGGAGGCCTGACCCCTGAGTCCTTAAACTGCCACCTTAACTCCATCACTCCCACATTTGAGCGATTCCTTACTCATGTCAAGGTCCCAGAATTCTTTGTGGTCCCACTAGCGACAAGACCCAGATCTGCTCAAGATGCAGGACAAATTTACAAAGTACCCGCTGGCATGCTGAACCCAATTACCAAGAAGAGGAAAATGAAATCCTTCTGCTGAAGGGCATCAGGACAGCCGGCGCGTAACAAATACGGTTGGAGTTGCTACAAAGAAGAGCATTTGCCCCATCACACCCAGCCTGTCGCCTTATCTCCCCCAACAAATGCAGTCTCCCCACAATGTCTGAGGAAGATTATTAAACCCACTTGAAGGCCGAGTCACTTTAGTAGATTAAGAGTTGTGTTTAAGAAGAGGAAAAAGTCTGGGAAAACGAGGAGATGATTATCAGAGTTTTGTGTGCCAGTGATCTCCTCTTTCTAAGCTGAGTGGTTTGGTAATGGCTTTCTTCGTGGTGGAATGAGATATTTTCCCTGCTTTGACCCTGAAAACTTCCTGTGAGCATTGCCCTGGGCCCTATCAGGAGATATTTTTATTAGTAGCAGGAGAAAGACTTTAGATAAAAGATTGACTGCACTGTGGTTCTTAGACTTGAAGGTTTGGAAAGTTCAGGCAACTAGTATCTCCTGGAGGCCCCCTGAGGTGTCTCACCTCTGTCTGTTTTGATGCCCTTGGGATATAGCTGGAAGCTACAATAAAATGGCTACTTGCTTGACTTCATACTTTTAACTCCTTCATGCAGGCGATTGCAGAATCATTGTGAGTTAAATCTGGGATGCAAGCCGTGTGGTATAGTACACTCGGGAATCAGAGACCTTTGGTTCAAATTCTGACCAACTACCTGGAGGACTACCAACTACCTTTGGCTAGATCTTTGAGTTTCACTTTCCTCTTGTTTAAAGTGAGGGGCTTTATCAATATAGTTCATTCCAACTCTAAATCCTAGGAAGAGACTTTAGAGATAATCTAATTTCTCCAATCAATCAATCAATCAATTAACTAATTAATTCATGATTTATTTATTTATCTACTTTTAATTAATTCATCCAATCACTTACCACGGCTGAATCTTTCTGGTCCTGAGTTACCTCATTTACAAAGTGGCACATTTGGAAAGTCCTTTCCAGTTCTATAGCTATGCTGGTCTCTACCCTAATAGCTTTACTATCTGGCCCTATAATCTAATGGGGAGTAAAACAAGCACAGCCATACTAACAGACAGGGCAGATTCTATGTCCCATAGAAAGGTATGAATAAGATGCTCACATGTTGGGGTCAGAAGAGGGAAAGACCATATTCTATTGGGTGACATCAGGGAATTGTGGAAGATGTAGCATTTGTTCAGTGCCTTGAAAAGTGTGCAGGATTTTTATGGGTAGGGAATACATTGCCAGGGAAGCAAATAACATGAGAAAAGCATGGGGGTAAGAGAGCATGGTGAAGGAAACAAGGATAAGTTTAGCTGGTCAGAAGGGTAGGGCTTGTATACTGGGGAAGGAGGAGGAGGTAAGGGTAGAAAGAAGGGGGTGGTGTTGTTGATATTGAGCACCTCAGATGGGGTCTGGAGTTTATTCAGTAGACCATGGGAAGTTGTAGGGCAGGGTTCAGAGAAGATCAGAGAAGATGAGTGACATCTTAACCTCTTCTCCTTAACTACCATTACACTGTGGAAGATATGAACCATGTCTTTGATCTGTGTTGGGGCACACAGTGAAAAGCCAAGTCAGTGAAAAGTAAATAGTACCTGTGTACTATTCAGGGGAAAGAACTATCTGTGTGTCCCCGGGAAGACTGTGAATGAAGAACTATTTTGCTGGGCTTCTGGACCTACCTTGACCTCTACCCTACACTTTGCTAGATTTCTAGAAGTCCTGTATTAACTTAATTTTTTTTTGTAGGGCAGTGAGGGTTAAGTGACTTGCCCGGGGTCACACAGCTAGTAAGTGTCACGTGTCTGAGGCTGGATTTGAACTCAGGTGCTCCTGAATCCAAGGCCAGTGCTTTATCCACTGTGCCACCTGGCTGTCCCAAATTTAAAATATTTTTTTGGCAGGGCAGTGAGGGTTAAGTGACTTGCCCAGGGTCACACAGCTAGTAAATGCTGTATTAACTTTTTTTGTTGTTTGTTTTTTTTTTGTTGTGGGTTTTTTGTTGTGGGGCAATGGGGGTTAAGTGACTTGCCCAGGGTCACACAGCTAGTAAGTATCAAGTGTCTGAGGTCAGATTTGAACTCAGGTACTCCTGAATCCAGGGCCGGTGCTTTATCCACTGCGCCACCTAGCCACCCCTGTATTAACTTTTATCAGAGAGTCAGAGGACACATTTTAAAAAGACATTTCAACAAACAATATGACAAAGTAAAAATAGGGGAAAAAATCTCCTTCCTACCATCTTCCTTTCTACCATCCACATTTTCTCACAGGTCACCATATCATCAGTGAAGAAAGAATATACAAATTCAGAATAAACTTGACAGTGAAGCAAAAATGTAGAGAGCATACACAGGGGGAAACAGTGTGCCCAGGACACACATATGTGGAAGCAACTTATGTTGGGACATATGAGCCAGAGCCCATGCATTGCTGGGAAAGCCCACATTTCTGGCACTACAGGCTCCTGATATCTTTAATGGGAACATCATGTGGATCTTCTCCATTATACATTCTCTCATTTCTGCTAGATATCATACCTTCATCCTCCTTTGTGTTTTCTCTGCTGAGTATCTCCACTGGTTTCATGGTTCTTGGAATGTTATCTGTTACCATCTGCCAAGTTTCAGCTTTTTAGGACCACCTGCTATTCTTTGCTCCCATTTGTTAAGATGAAATGGCTGGAACCCTGACAAAGGCAGGCTGACTCTTTTTTCAAGGCATAGTAAATAATACAAATCACAGACCCAAGCCAAGGAACTAGCAAAGCATGAACCAAGATGGATTATCTATGCTTTTGACCTTCTTTGTGTTTGCTGATTCAAGGTCCTTGGTCCAGGACAGCTCTGACTTGGGGTTAGGAAGTTCCTTATAAATCCCATTACATATCTGATTATGAAACAATGCACCTAAAGTTCATTTTTAAAGCTCTTTACCCCTTAACCCTATTGGAGATGTGTGGAGACTGGGGTACTAAGGTCCTTTTTGATGGGCATGCAAATGAAGTTAAATGAAGCAGGCAGGGTTTCCATTGTTGTCTTTATTTTGCTGCAGCAAAATTAAATAATGACTTGAGTACTGTATTTAGCCTAATTCTACCCAGCCCAGAACTGCAGTTGTGGCAACTGAAAACTCCTCAAAATGTGTAGAGAAGGGGGTAGGGGAAAGAAAATAAACTGGTCCATTGCAGCTGCTTTGAGACTTGGAGGCTTTCACAAAAGAGGCAGATGGGCTAGTGATGCTAAAAGCAATAGACCTTTATTATGAGTGTATTTAAACTCACACAAAGATGGGCATAAAATCCAAAATAAGATACTTAGATTTCAATAGGAACAAGCAAGTATAACCAAGGGCAAGGACAAGCAAGGATATGACCTTGGGGTCAGGGGCCCTCAGAGATACAACCAGAGATATCCAACCAAAGGCACTATCTACGATATTAAGGCCATATCAAGAAAAGGAAGAGGGGCCAGCTAGGTGGGAAAGTTGGATAAAACACTGGCTTTGTATTCAGGAGGACCTGAGTTCAAATCTGGTCTTAGACACTTGAGATGTACTAGCTGTGTGATCTTGGGCAAGTCGCTTAACTCTTATTACCCCACCAAAAAAAAAAAGAAAGAAAAGAAAAGAAAAGGAAGAGGCTAATTGTGGTTCTGCAAGAAACATCTTTCTGGACTTGTCACATTCATGTGAAGTCAAGTTCTTATCTTTCCTTCTAGTTTAATTGGTGGGGCATGTGGGCCCTTTGTGAGCTCTACAACATGGATAAGTGGTATGGGTTTTGGAGGGATGGCACATCTGACTGGTTTCCCATCTTTGAAGGGAATGGGAATAAATATTTGCTATGCTCTTTAGACCTGCCCCTGAGCCACACTGTAAAGTGGATGTAAAACTTATTTTTGGTGGATTCCTCACTCTGGGCAGGAGATGCTGATGAGTAGCCAGGGCATGTTGGCCCCTGCTGTCCATTATTAGGCATAGAAGATTCCAGTGTGGATGTTTCTTGGTAGAAAAAAACTCTAAAGAAAGGGTCAAGGGAGAAGTTCTGGAGGAGGCATGTCCAGAGTAGAGGCAGCCTGTTTAATGAATTTCAAAGAGACCTTCAAAATAATTGTTAAATTTCATATGTATATATATATATATATGTATATATATATATACACACACACATACACACATATGTTCAATACTTCAATATGTATATATATATATCCATATGTATGTATATATATATATATATATATATATCCATTTCCCCCCCCTCCCCTCATAGCTTCAGGGAACATGGGGTAGACCTATTATCTCAACCCATGGCCAAAGTTGTGATATTTCTTTTTTCCTCATCACAGAACTTTGGGTTTGTGAGAGGAAGTACTAAATGCCAATGCAGAGGTTCATGGATTTACATGGTGAAAACAGTTTCCTTTTTCCTCCACTGACATTGCTGTGTGACCTTCAACACATCTCTGGCCCTCTCAGGTCTTTAGTTCCTAATAAGCAGCTATTCTCCAGACATTGTGTTAGCTGATAACATTGGAGGCAAAGTCCCTTCCAAGTCTATTTGCATTTTAACAGAGGACTCTTAGAGATGCCCCTGCCGGGCTCTATCATGCTTGAGGAAAGCAGAAAGGAAAGAGAGGTGGGAGCTTGAGGGAACAGCTGGGTAATTCATATAGCCAGGTGGTCCCTGCTCTTGGGTTAGTATCATCCAGATGCTTAAACTGTCACGTTGTAGTGAGGCCTGGAAGGAACACTTGCTGTTCTCCCCAAATGGTATGGGCTAAAGGGATGGGAGATGCAAGGATGTGGGGGTAGGGAGGGTCTCCTCATATAATAGCATGCTTCTGACAAGGAGCCTCTTTTTTTTTTCCACTGGAAAGCTTTTAAGACCACTGAAAAGGACAGGCAATTACAGGGAGGTTAGGTGCGCCTGATTGGATGTTGTTACAAATCACTCATTGTCATACAAGGCATTTGGAAAGGAGGCCATTGGGGACTGATTTCCGTTTAGAGTAAGTGATTTCTGTTTAGAGCAAGTGAGCAGATAAAGGCTTGGGTACCAATAGAATCCCTTTTCCCTTGCTTATAATCCTTCTGCTGGATTGGTGTAGAACCTAGGTTCTTAAACTGTGGTTTGTGACCCCAGATGGAGTTGAGTAACTGAATGTGGAGGTCATGAAAAATTTGGCGATGGTAAAAGGTTATGTATGCCTATTTTATATTCCTATATTCCTGGGTTCATGTAAAAATTTCTCAGGTGAAAAGGGGTTGTGAGTGGAAAAAGTTTAAGAAGTCTTGGTGTAAAAGAATACTCTCTCCATAAGGAGATTCTTCTCACTGGGACTTCCTCTGGAAGCAAGAGGCCTGGTTCAACTGATCTAACCAGGAAAATGGGACAGTGAACACACCTTTCAGGAGCATCCCCACCCCTTTTCCAGCTGGGATTTTATTTGACCACCCAGTGTCTTGAGGAAGCCTTAAAAACAGGCAGAGAAGGCAGAGGTATGATTTAAAAGATCTCTGGCAAAGAAATACCTCTGCTGCCACAATGCCTGAAATTTCTCCAATAGAACTTCTTCATTTTTGCTTTTAAAGGTCTTTTCTATATTCCAGAGTCCCACATTAAAATGCAAACAGCCTTGAGAGGGATTCCATCTTAAGCCATTAATTTATTCAGGTTGAAATTAGTTGGCAATGAACTGATGACAGGCAGGCAGGACCATAACTAGTGATTTTTTTGCCTGGGGCAACTGTCTTGAAACATAGCGTGGGAAGGGATACTGGGATACTTTGGAGGTACCACTCAGGAAGCCTTGGAGAGCAAGGATGGGATGGGCCAGATTGGGAGCTCATTTGGGGTGTGCCTTTTAGTGAAGATCAAGCACTGCCCACTGGTGACTTCCAATTTTAATGAATGAGTCTTATCTTGAAGGACTATAAGTGTGATCAGCATTTTCTAAATTTTGGCACTCTGACACAAACCGAGATCACTCTTCCCTTGTTAGAGGGGAGTAAGGGGATATCACAAAATGGACAAGGAGTGCCCAGAGTGAGGACTCCACCAAAAATAAACTTAATATCTACTTTACAGTATGGCTCAGGGGCAGGTCTAAAGAGCATAGCCAATATTTATTCCCATTCCCTTCTTTTTTTCTTGTCAATGAAGAAGCTAACAGAGAAAATAGGGAAAGGACTGGCTTGTGGACATAGGCATAATGATCACTAGATAGAATGAGTTTAGGACTTTTTAACCTGCCAGTTTAAAAGGAATGTGGTCACATCTATCATACCACTCCTGAGGCTGCTGTTTCCTTCCCACCTTCATCTTTTCCTTTTCATAAATAAATCCTACAGACTTTCAATCTTCTGACTATAATCACCACATGTGGTACCCAGGGCCACCCAATAAACAGTATAAAATAGGACAGAAGTAAGTAGACTAGGACCACAGATCAACTCCGGTTTCTGAAGCTTTAGATTCTTGGTTTTTGAGATCAGCCTGCTTTTCTTCCTGAACCCATGACACCTATCTGTTCTGCCCTAACTTACCTGCTTCTTGGAACTTTAGGTTCCTTGACTGTTCAGGGAGATGATAATTGACATCCTTCTTCTGTAGTTGAATTTATAGTCCTGACTTCTCCCTTCCAATTCTGTCCCTTTATTTTTGTGCCTTCACTTAGCAGCTCTTATCATCTGCATTAGGAGTACAAATTTAGGTTTTATGATAAGCATCAGAATTATCTCTGTTTATTCATTCATTCAATGAACGTTTATTAAGTGCCTTCTGTGTGTGCTGAATTTTACTAGGGGCTGTGGAGGTTTCTGCAAGATATAATCCTTATATAAGCCATACTTTGGTAGGAAGATAAGGAGCCCACAAAGAGAGCTATAATATGCAATATTACATGATAAGTATATTAGAAATATACAGAATAAAACTTAAAAGTGCTATGTGAATTCTAAAAGGTGAGGTCATGCCAACAGTGAGGGTCAGAGAGGATTTATAAAAGGAGCAACATTCCCATCTGGCTTTACAAATGTGGTTAGAAATTTAAGATGGAGAATGTCCTAGGGCATAGGACATAGGGTAAAGATATAGAGCAAAGTGAATGCAATATATGTTCAGAGGCCAGAGTAAGTCCAGTTTGAATAAGTCATTATGAGCATGGAGGTAAGTAACATGAAGGAAACTGTGCAAAAATAGGGTGACTTTGGGGGCAGCTAGATGGCAAAGTGGATAAAGCACCAGGCCTAGATTCAGGAGGAACTGAGTTCAAATCCAGCCTCAGACACTTGACACTTACTAGCTGTGTGACTCTGGGCAAGTTCCTTAACCCTCATTGCCCCACAAAAAAATTTAAAAATAGGGTGACTTCTAATGGGAGAGGAACTTGAATGGCAGAAAAAGGAATTCACCTTTTACTTGGTAGAGAATGTCATATTTTAATGGTTTCCAAACTTTGTATAACAGAATTCCCTCCTCCTTAAAAATGTTTTTAAAAGACTACCATTTTCCTTCCCCCCAATTTTTAAAAACATTTTTATTTAAAGTTTTTAGTTCCAAATTCTATCTCTTCCTCTCTTCCTTACACCCTTCCCTGAGATGACAAGCAATCAGATATAGTATACATATATAATTATGTAAAACATTTCCATTTTAGGTATTTTCTACAAGAAGATTCAAATAAAAGAAAGAAAATGAAAAATGGCATGCTTCAGTCTGCATTCAATCAATACCAGTTCTTTCTCTGGAGGCAGACAGTATGTTTCATCATTAGTGCTTTGGGATTGTCTAGGATCATTGTATTGCTGAGAATAGCTAAGTCATTCACAGTTCTTCATTGAACAATATTGTTGTTACTGTGTACAGAGTTCTCTTGGTTCTGTTCACTTCACTGTGAATCAGTTCATGTAAGTCTTTGCTACCACTTTTCATAAAGCAATTTAATCCAATAATTTTATTAGTTCATATTTTCTTCAAATGCAATTAGTAATTTGTTATAATTTTCTGATGCAAGCAAATCTTAAATAAAAAATAAAATAACAAAATAATATCAATAGTTGATATACCACATTCAGCTCATGGGATCATAGATTTAGGGATAGACAAGAACTCTGAGGCCATTTCAGTTGAGAAAACTGAGGCCAGGAGAAGTTAAAGGACTTGCTCAGGATCACACAGATATTTAAACATCAGAGTCAGATTTTGAATCCTGGTCCTCCAACTTCTACTACCTTTCTAATGTAACATGTTGCCCGATGATGGCTAGTGCTCTCCTGAATCTTCAAACATGCTATGACTTTTTAGGTAACTAGGACCAGGAATAGGAGAAAGGTATTGAATTGCCCTCTTGCTTTCAAGAGTTGGGCTCAAGTGGGGCATTTGCATATGGAGTTTTTGTTTGTCTAGGCACTAGGAACCTCTTTGCCCACAGTGGGGATGGGAGGCCAGAGTTTGGGCATGGCAGGCTGGAAACAGAGGGTCCCTTTGGAGCAGCTGCAACCAGGAACTTAACCTTTAGGGATCCTCCCCATCATGTCATCAGGAGGGGCATCAACTTTGGCCTCTCTTACTTTGTCACCAAAAGAAGCATCCAGTCAGCATTGGTGTGTGCCCTTCCCTCTTTTCCAGTGGATGGTAGACACTTTTCTCCTACTACTTGGGCCCTTGTTGAGAGCCAGACAGACACTCAGGGTGTGAGAAGTCAGAAATGGGTAAAGACTTGTTTCCTGCATTCATGCACTTAATATAGTGGTCAACACATGGAAGGTATGAGAAAGAGATGTTGTAGGGGAGCAGGGAAAAGAAGGGAACAGGCATCTATTAAGCTTGCCTATGTGTCAGGCACTATGCTAAGCACTTTACAAATATTATCTCATTTGATAGACAGAGTAGAACAAGATATGTTACAGAGGAAAAATGAGAAGAATGTAATACTTGGTTTATCATGAGAGGCAAGGGCCATGGAAGAGTGAGCGATGACACCAAGGTTTTGTGAGAAATCAGGAAGTTGCTTCTGTTTTCAATGCAGTGATCTTTAATGTGCCTACTATGTGTCAGACTAGGCCCTGAAGATACAAGACAAAAATAAAGCAAGTCCTATCCTCAGGGAGCTTACATTCTAAGGGGGGAACTATAATAAAAACAGGATAATTTAAAGGGGGAGGTAGGGAGCTCTAACAATTGAAGTATTTGTGTCACTATGTGTGCAAGTAGGTACTTCTCTTGATGATTGTTGGCCCATCAAAAAATTGTATTTGGGAACACAAAATTCTCCCTAAACACATAAAAATCAACATGTCCAAATTATAAGTGAATTGGTATCCAACTTGTAGCCAGGGACTTAGCTATACATCCTATTTTTTGCCTCCATTTTGTTTCTTCTCAAAGGAAGGCTTCCATCTGAGTATAACAGCATATTAGGAAACACACAAGATAAACTTTGCTAATTGAGGTCAGATCTGGAGCCACTGTCCCCTCTGGCAATGAAGGGAGCTATTGCTGTTCATGAACAGGAAACATTTGATGTTCAGAACTGCATATCTAGGCAAGGAAATCCCAGGGAGAATGAGTGCATTTAATGGTAGAGTGCCTTGTAGGTACTTACTAGGTATTTCTTCAATTGCATTGAGCTGATTTAATAGACAAATAAGCTTTAGAAATCTGGGGGAGTCTGGGATCTTAGTCTGACTTGTCAATCCTGAAAGAAAACTAGGCAGAGTATAAGAGATGTCAGTCAGAGAGAAGAGGAACAACAGAATGTCAGATGTTTGAAAAGGGTTATAGAAGGTCATAGAAGTCTTCTAGAAAGCCCCATTTTAGGAGTGGAGCCAAAATGGTGGAGTACAGGCCAAGACCCAGCTGAACTCTCAGAATATTCCCTTCCAAACAACTTTAAAGTAACACCTCAAATAAAATTTTAGAGCAACATAGTCAAAAAAAGGTCAGAGGGAGACATTTTTCCAGTTCAAGACAGCTAAGGAGGGGTAGCTAGGTGGTGCAGTGGATAAAGCACCGGCCCTGGATTCAGGAGACCCCGAGTTCAAAGCCGGCCTCTGACACTTAATACTTACTGGCTGTGTGACCCTGGGCAAGTCACTTAACCCCTAATTATCTCGCAAAGAAAAATAAAGACAGTTTAGGAGGTCCACAGGATAGAGCTCTGCAACAATGGACTGGGCATAGGTCAAGAGTGTGGCAGGAGCACCGGGTTATTGGAGTCAGCTAAGTGGGATTGAGGTGCAGCAACAGCAGCAGCAGCAACAGCAGCAGTTCTTGCAGTTCTTAGCCCAGAGACTGTGAGGGATTCAGACAACTGGTCAGAAAGAGATTACAAGGGACCCTTTGCAGCTGGTGATGATTAGCAACTCTATTGCCCATTAGTAATTCTGGGTCACAGTTCCAGGATAGAGAAGAGCACTTGAGATCACTCACAAGGGAGGAAGGGGCCTGGACCCTGTTGAAGAGACAAGAGAAGCACTAGTACTGGTGGCTGCAGGGGAGCCATGGCCCTTCCTATGTAAAGATTAGAGTGCAGACTAAGAGAGCACTGACCACACTTCGACCTGGGTCATATTACCTTAGAAGTAGTGAAAGCTTGCAGATCCCCAGAACTAGCCTGACAGTAACACCACAGAAAAAATCCTGAAGCTTACCATAGTGCCTCACTACCCCAAAGTGAGCAGAACCCACCTTTTTATAATAGTATTTTATTTTTTCCAATTACATGTAAACATAATTTTATACATTCATTTAAAATTATTTTGAGTTCCAAATTTTCTTTCTCCCTCCCCTTCCCCTCCCTAAAAGGTAAGAATTTTAAATAGGTTATATATGTGCAATCATGTAAAACATATTTCCATATTACTCATGTTGTGAAAGAAGAAACAGACCAAAAGGAAAAAAAAAACATGAAAAGGATAAAGAAAATGAAAATAGCATGCTTCAATCTACACTCAGACTCCATCAGTTCTTTCTCTGGCTGTGGATATCATTTTTCATCCTGAGTCCTTTAGAATTTTCTTGGATCATTGTATTGCTGAGAAAATCTAAGTTATTCATAGTTGATCATCACACAGTGTTATTGTTACTATGTATAATGTTCTCCTGGTTCTTCTCACCTCATTTTGCATCAGTTCGTGTAAGTCTTTCCAGTGTTTTTTTTTTCTGAAATCTGCCTGCTCATCATTTCTTACATCACAATAGTATTCCATTACATTCATATACCACAATTTATTCTCAAATTGATGGACATCCCCTCAGTTTCCAATTCTGTGCCACCAGAAAAAGAGCAGGTATAAATATTTTTGTACATGCATTCCCTTTCCACTTTTTATGATTACTTTAGGATCTAGAACCATTAAGTGGTATTGCTGGATCAAAGGATATGCACAGTTTGATTATCCTTTGGGTATAGTTCCAAAATGCTCTTTAGATTAGCCGAACTCAACTTTAACTTAAAGTTCAAAATTAAAAAATAGGCTTGGAAAATGATTAAACAACAAAAAGAATTTAATCATAAAAGCTAATATGGGGGCAGGGAAAACCAAGACATAAACTCAGAAAAAGACAACAATGTTAAAATAACTACAAGCAAAGCCTCAAAGAAAAAAAAAAACTAATTGGACCCAAGGCCAGCAAGGATTCCTGGAAGGGTTAAAGAAAAAAGATAAGAATGGTAGAAGAAAACTTGGGGAAAGAAATGAGAGCAGTGCAAGAAATTTATGAAAAGGGAATTAACAGCTTGGTAAAAGAGGCACAAAAAATACTGAAGAAAAGATCACCTTAAAAAACAGAATTGGTCTAATGGTAAAAGAGGCACAAACATTCATTGAAAAAAAGAATACCATAAAAAGTTGAATTGGCCAAATAGAAAAAGAGATACAAAAGCTCTCTAGAGAAAATACTTCCTTAAAAATTAGAATTGGGGAAGTGGAAGTTAAGGACCAATATGGCATCACTATGTTGATGTCAAGGTACAGTGTGTTTGACTCTGGCTGATTAGACCTAAATGATCTTGGGTTGCTCTACCACAGGTTGGGCACAGATAGCTCATATGAACATTTGGAATGAAGATGTCTCTAAATTTGTGCATCTCACATTACTTTTGAGCTACTGCAATTCTGCTTTGCTCACAGTGCCTTCTTTGATACAGACACACCATGCTAGGTGTTCCTGTGCCAGTGTCTCCCATGTCTCACAATCAATTTTCTTTTCTTTTTTTTTTGTGAGGCAATTGGGGTTAAGTAACTTGCTCAGGGTCACACAGCTAGCAAGTGTTAAGTGTCTGAGGCCGGATTTGAACTCAGGTCCTCCTGAATCCAGGGCTGGTGCTCTATCCACTGCACCACCTAGCTGTCCCACAATCAATTTCAAAGTTCTTCAAAGAGACTTTGAAAGTATCCTTGTATTGCTTCTTCTGACTTCCATGTGAACACTTGTCTTGTATGAGTTCTCTGTAAAACAGTCTTTTAGGCAAACCTATTTGTGTCATTTGAACAAGGTGTCCAGCCCACCCATGTTGTACTCTTCACAGTAGAGTTTTAATGCTTGACAGTTAAACTCAGCTAAGGACCTCATTATCTGGTACCTTATCTTGCCAGGTAATCTTTAGAATCTTCCTAAGACAATTCAAATGTAAGCAATTCAGTTTCTTGGAATGGTGTTGGCATACTGTCTAGGTTTCACAGATGTATGGCAATGAAGTCAGCACAGGTGCTCTGTAGACCTTCAGTTTGGTAGACTATATTCTCTTCTCTCCAACACTTTCCTTTGGAGCTTCCCAAACACTGAGCTAGCTCTGGTGATGCATGTGTCAACCTCATCATTTATGAAGGCATTCCTGGAAAGTCTACTTCCAAGGTAAGTGAACTCATCTACAGCATTCAAAATTTCTCCATTTGCTATAATTGATGGTACCACATATGGCTGGTATGGTGCTGGCTAGTGGATAACCTCTATTTTCATGGTGTTAATTGTTAGGCCAAAATTAGCACAAGCAGCAGAGAATTGATCCTTTTGCCAGCATGAAATTGGTATACAATACTGATGAATTTCTCCAGGCAAACAAATTTTGCCATAATTTTCTACAACTCCTCATGACTGACAGTTTCAAAAACCTTGGTCAGATTAATGAACATTGTGTACAATCCTCTGTTCTGCTCCTGGCATTTCTCCCCAAGTTGTAGGTCAGCAAATACCATGTCAACCATTCCCCAGCCTTTCTGAAGCTATGTTGGCTCTTCTAGAAATGACCATCTTTCAGGTAAAGGATCAGCCTATTAAGGAGGACTCTGGAAAGAATCTTGCTAGCAATGAAAAAAAGAGAGACCACTCATCCTCCGTGATTGTCACTCGACAACCCATTTCCTTTTTCTCAAGAAACAATAAAACAAAGACATAAGAATGGAAAAAAAAATAGAAGAAAATGTCAAGGAGCAGCTAGGTGGCGAAGTGGATAGAGCACTGGCCCTAGAGTCAGGAGGACCTGAGTTCAAATCTGGCCTCAGACACTTAACATTTACTAGCTATGTGACCCTAGGCAAGTCACTTAACACCAATTGCCTCACCAAAAAAGAAAAGAAAAGAAAATGTCAAATATCTCAATGGAAAAACAACTGCCCTTGAAAATAGATTGAGGAGAGATAATTTAAGATTATTGTGCTACCTGAAAACCATGATTTAAAAAAAAAGAACCAAGATATCATCTTTAAAGAAATTATCGAGGAAAACTGTCCTGATATTCTAGAGCAAGAGGTTAAAAAAAAGAAGTGGAAGGAATTCACCAATCACCTCCTGAAAGGGATCCCCGAAAGAAAACCTCCAGGAATATTATAGCCAAATACCAGAGCTCCCAAGTCAAGGAGAAAATATTGCTAGTCAGAAAGAAACAATTTGAATATCGTGGAGCTGGTCAAGATCATACACGTTGAGCATCTTCCACATTAAAGGACTGGAGTTTTTGGAATATGATATTCTGAAGGGCAAAGGCACTGGAATTATAACCAAAAATAACTTACCCAGGAAAACTGAGCATAAATCCTTCAGGGGGAAATGGATATTTAATGAAAGAAAGAACTTCCAAGCATTCCTGATGAAAAGACCAGAGCTGAATAGAAAATTTTGACATTCAAATACAAGACTCAAGAGAAGCATGAAAAGATAAACAGGAAAGAGAAAATATAAGGGATTCAAATATGTTAAACTGTTTACATTCCTACATGGGAAGATGATATTTATGACTACTAAGAATTTTATCATTATTAGGTCAGTTAGGACTATACATAGACAGAGGGCATATGTGTGAGTTCAATATGATAAAATGATAATTACCAAAATAAAATTAAAGAATGAGAAAGAGGAATGCACTGGGGGAAGGGGGAGACAGAGAACAAAGCAAATATTCTCACATGAAGGAAGTGTTCAAGGAAGAACTTTTATAGTGGAGGGGAAAATGATGGGAGTGGGGGGAGGAGGAAGACTTACATGAACTGATGCAAAGTGAAGTGAGAAGAATTGGGAGATCACTGTGCATAGTAATAGCAATGATGTTATGATGATCAGCTGTGAAAGACTTGTCTACTGTGATCAATAAAATGATACAAAATCATTCCAAAGGACTCAATGAAAAAATGCTATCCTCCACAGAAAGAAGTGGTGGGGGCAGGTAGGTGGAGCAGTGGATAAAGCACCGGCCCTGGATTCAGGAGGACCTGAGTTTAAAAATCCAGCTTCAGACATTTGACACTTACTAGTTGTGTGACCCTGGGCGAGTCACTTAACCCTCATTGCCTGGCAAAGGAAAAAGAAAGAAAGAAAGAAAGAAAGAAAGAAAGAAAGAAAGAAAGAAAGAAAGAAAGAAAGAAAGAAAGAAAGAAAGAAAGGAAGGAAGGAAGGAAGGAAGGAAGGAAGGAAGGAAGAAAGAAAGAAGGAAAGAAGGAAAGGAAGGAAGGAAGGAAGGAAGGAAGAAAGAAAGAAAGAAAGAAAGAAAGAAAGAAAGAAAGAAAGAAAGAAAGAAAGGAAGGAAGGAAGGAAGGAAGGAAGGAAGGAAGAAAGAAGGAAAGAAGGAAAGGAAGGAAGGAAGGAAGGAAGGAAGAAAGAAAGAAAGAAAGAAAGAAAGAAAGAAAGAAAGAAAGAAAGAAAGAAGTGGTGAGCTCTGCAAATTGAAATATAATTTTCTTCCTTCCTTCTTCCTCTCTCTTTCCTTCCTTCCTTTCTTCTCTTTCCTTCCTTCCTTCCTTCCTTCCTTCCTTCCTTCCTTCCTTCCTTCCTTCCTTCCTTCCTTCCTTCCTTCCTTCCTTCCTCCCTCCCTTCCTTTGTTCATTTGTTTGTTTATTCCTTCTTTCCTTCTTTCACATGGCTAGCATAGAAATATATATTGCATGATTTTAGATATTATTTACCTTTTTAGTGGGTGGAGAAGGAGTGAGAGAATCTCTACCTCAAAAGTTAAAAGAAAAGAATATTTAAAATAAAGAAAAAGAAAAAACCCTCTTACTATAATTGAGAAAACCCAGGCCCAAAGAGGTAAATTGCTTTGCTAACATGCTCAAATGGGATTAGAATTTCCAAACTCTAGTTATATATTCCTTCCAAGATGGTGACCTTAGGAGCAGGTATCTCAGTTTATCTGTTTTCATTTGGGACAATAATGCTCAGTGTTTGTAAAACTTGGTGAGGCTCAAATGAGAAACCTTGAGTAAACAGTCAGCCTTGTTTTCTTCTCAGATAGTGAAACCTATTAGAATATGTCATAGGAGAGTAGGAGGACATATATATATATATATATATATATATATATATATATATATATATATATATATAGTGTGTATACATACATATATATACAGAGAGAGAGAGAGAGAGAGAGAGAGAGAGAGAGAGAGAGAGAGAGTCTTTGCTTTTCACTTAAGCCCTGACAGCCACAAATAAATAAGTTAGAGAAGCCATTTTAATGGGAAATCAATTGAAGGGTTAGGTTAAATGGGTCTGTTGGAGCAATTTGCCACAATTTCTTCAAGGGAGATTTGGCTGAAGAAGTTCCACTAATATCCAATTAAGCTAATTTCCAGCAGCTAATTTCTAGCTCTTTGGAGAAAGGGCAAGAGGTAAAACAGAAAAAGAAGAGTGGCCTTCTAGCCCAAGTTCAAACAAAGTGAGTGAATCACCCCATTAATGCAGAAGCAGGAGCCAGATCAGAGAGAACCACAGGGTTTGAGCTGCAAGACTCTTTGGAGGCCATCTGCTGCAAAATCCTCATTTTATAGATAAGAAAACAAGCCAAGAGATATTAAATGATTTGCCCAGTACTACAGAGCTAATAAGTAGCAGAATTGGATTTGAATCCAAATCCCCTCTAACTGCAAATTCAATTCTGTTTTCAGTATGCAAGATATTAGGACTTTGTAGGGTAGTCTTTCCCACTGTCCTGCTTATACAGGTGTTAGGCAGTTCCAGTTGTTTCTCTTCCTCCACCCCCACAGGACATGTTTAAAGTCCTTCTCTGTCTTGCCAAGATGATATGGATTGCAAAATTTTCCCACCCCTCTTTCCTATCTTTCTTTCAAAGGTCCCTAGTAGTCTAGCACACAGTTAATCTAGGCAATAATGTGGTGCAGTACCTGGAGCTCTGGATCTGGAATTGTGAAGTCTGGAGTTCAAATACACTTTCAGATACTTGCCTGTTGTATGACTGAGCAAATCACTTAATCTCTGTTTGCCTCAGTTTTCTCAACTGTAAAATGGGGATAATAACAGCCCCTATCTTCCAGAGCTGTTGAGAAGATCAAATGAGATACTATTTGTAAAGCATTTAGCACAGTGTCTAGCACATAGGAGCTACTAGGTAACTGTTAGTTACTGCTATTATTATTATTATTATTATTATTATTATTATTATTATTATTATCACTATCATTATTCAGCTCTGCATGTAGAGTTGGGAAGACCACATCCAGATCTGGAATCAGGAGTTCAAATGCTCCCTCTGACAATTCTAGCCATGTAACCCTGGGAAAGTGACTTAAATTCTGTTTCCCTCAGTTTTCCCAGATGTCAAATGAAGTTAATAATAAATAGCACCTATCTTGGGTTAAACAAGATAACATGCAAAGAGCTTTGCAAAACTTAAAGTGGTATTCATAAATGTTGGTTTTGTTTTTGTTGTTGTTATTAATCTTGACTATGGTGTGAGGTGAATGCAGGGTAGAAACTAAAATATGGATTCAGGAATTTTCAATGTATTCTGCTGAAGTATGAAGCACACATAGGTGTTTTTTTTTTCCTGGTGTTTCCTTGTTGTCACTTGCTTTGATATAAAATTTCTTTTTGTAGGCCTTGATCATCAAGGCTGGCGTTTTTCACGCTAGTCCCTAATAGCTCAACATCCCAGCTGTTATGGCTTCTTCAGATCCCACATCACCTGTTGCCTTTAGCAACTTTTTGGTCTATGTGAGAGAAAAGTCCTTCTCTTCTCTGGCCCCTGGATCTAAGTACCAAGTACTTAAGAAATTCTTTCCCTCCTTCCTTCCTTCCTCCCTCCCTCCCTTCTTTCCTCCCTTCCTCCCTTCTTTCCTTCCTCCCTCCTTCCCTCCCTCTGTCTCTCCCTTCCTTCCTTCCTTCCTTCCTTCCTTCCTTCCTTCCTTCCTTCCTTCCTTCCTTCCTTCCTTGCCAGTGTCTCCTGGGTGCTATTTTTAAGAGTACTGGTGTGTCTCTGCTCTTTCTTGAGAGCCTTCTTCAAACTCTACTCTCCAGATCCCCACATTCTAGATCTGTTCATCTTGGATTTCTTGCATCATCGTCCATCTGGAACTTCTTAAGTTTTTCACAATTTTATACTCCCACATTAAAGCGATTCCTTTTGGGGTAAGTGCTTAAGACAAATAATACTGCATGCTTTCTTCCCCAGTCCAACATTTTTATATAAGTGAATAAAAATTTTAGGGTTAGCTATACAGGGGGAAAGATGTTGCAAAAGGGAAGAATGTAGCCTAAAGTCTTTGGACTTCACTGACATTGGAAGTGGGTGGGGTAGTTCCATCCCTTTTTCTTGGAGATGGTAGTGGTGGTGGTGGTGGTGGTAAGGACATAAGCTTAAGAGGGTTTTTTTTTGGTAACAGCTTGGGGAGTTACATCTTTCACTCTGCCCTCCTTCCAACCTACTGCCTCCCAGAATCTGTCAGCAGATTGGGACCCTTCCAAAACACAGAGTCCTGGATGATGAGTCAGATTGTCAACATTCCAGGAACTTGGCTCAATCCAGTGGCATCAGCCCACTTGGAATAGGTCAGAGGTCTCCCCATCAAGAAGAGCCACATAATGTTAAATATACAGTATAATAAAATCAGTTTCCATGTTGCCTCAGAAATTCCTCATTATCTTCATATATTTAAAATATTCAATTAAAATCTCATGATTGAGCTGTAACACACAATCCCCTGATCCCTGTGTCCAGAGTTCCCTCTTCATCATCACTTACTTTGGGGAGAAAGGAAAGGGAAAAAAAAAACATTTATTACCTACTATATACCTACTATGTCCCAAGTACCTACTAAGTGCCAAGTACCTACCATGTGCCAAGTACTTCCTATTGTAATGATTGGAATGATGCCACCTACTGGAGACTTGCTGTGGAGAGCTCCACCATGAGGAAAATGCCTCAGAGGCATTGTGGCTTTTCCTTGGTGTCAGGAAATGACGTTTGCTCATGGGTGCTGTCTATCAAGTCTACCAGTCAATCAACTGGAGGAGTCTCCTATGGTCTGGGAGGGGACAGGAAGGAGGAAAGGGAGCCTGCGCAGAGAGCGCTGGCCTTTTTTTGGACTTCCGGACTTGATGGTGGTGGCGGCAGAGGACTTCACAAGAAATTTGAGGAAAGATAGGAATGCCAGGCTGTTAGAATTCTGTTCTCAATCTTTTTCTTTCTATTTTCCAATAAACCCTTAAAAACCTAAACTCGTTTTATCAGTGATTTTTAGTCAGTTTCCCCCAAACTGGGGGAACACATTAGAATCCACATTTAGAATCTTAAATTACACACTATGTACTAAGTACTTATTATGTATCAAGCACTCTGCTAAGCATTTTACAAATATTATTTCATTTGATCCTCATGACAACCCTGTGGGAAAATTAAGCCCATTTCACAATTGAGTAAACTGAGGCAAAAAGAAGTTCAGTGACTTGTCTTAGGTCATATAGCAAGTAAGTGTCTGAGGGTGAATTTGAACTCAGGTTTTCCTGACTCTAGGCCCAGCATATTATCCACTGAACTGCCTAGGTCCCAGAAAGGAGCATTTTTATACGCTGAGATTTAAAAATACAGATTTTGGGGGGTTGTTGATCTGAAAGAGATGTTAGTAATCATCTAGCCCACTCTCCTCATTTCATAGAGAGGTTAATGGACTTGCCCAGAGTCACACAGTATGTAACAACTACCTAACCACATTATGACAAAGACAATAATCTGCCTTCTCTAATAAAACTTTCTTCTCACTGACATGGGTAGAGATGCTCAACCTATCTGGTGTCTGACACTACAGGGTGATTGTTGATACAGGAATGAACACTTGGGATAGAAAGGGATGGGCAGTTGTGTCTGAACTATAGTTGGTCTAATAGCCATGCTGTAAGGTCCATACCCCTTGGTTTTCTTGGCCCAAGTATGAACAAGCCCTTTTCTCCTTAGTTCAGGGGAAAAAAGGATGGGCTTTTTCAAGAGAATTTTACTAAATAACAAAGGGAGAAACAAAGTTGGGTTCGGAAAGGCAGTAATAATAGCCAACTATTACTATGAATGATAAAATAATTATTTCTTCAAACACACTATCTAGTGTTTTCTAAAGAGGAATATCCCCACCCAAACTATTAATTTTTTAGATGAAACATCATTACAAAGGAAAGTGACATAATATGGAAATCAGCTATATAATAACACAATAAGATTTCATGACTATGGGAAGGTTTGTTTATAAAGCAGTAATGATGTATAATGGAGTTAGATGATAGAAAACCTATACTTCCTAATATTCTGGCCAATAAACTGTCAAGAGAGGGAGTTAATCTTCACGGTTTTGGAGAATGTTTCTTTTTTACCGCATATCCTTTTCTTTGCCACTGAAATGCTTTATCTTACTCTATGCAGTTCTTTGACTTGGTCTCTGTTGGAACAGTAATAACTGAGGATCTAGACCAGTGTTGTCTTTAAAGTTTTGTACTTGGGTGGAGGCTGGAGCCATATGGAGATAAATTTACTGGAAAACAATCCCAACAAACATGAACTTGAGCATGGTAGGGGCTTGAAACACAGGTAATAGATGATATTATGAAATGATACTGGTCAGGGTAGCCGTATATATGTAAAGCTCACCTAAGGACTCGGGTTAAAAAAAAAAATAGCCATGCTCATTCAGATGAGGTCTTAATATTTTTCTTTCAGTTTACATAGCATAGTGTGGTATGATAAATTTCGTTGTTTGTTTCTGTGTATCTTTGCATGATTCTAACTATAACTCCTTTCCCCCTACCTCACACATTAAAACCTCTTATCTAACTCTGGGTACCTTTGCCTAGAATACTGGACACTCCTTTCTCCTTGTTTGTCAATCTTGATTCATTCAAACATTTTTTACTTACTATTTAAATCCACTTTGTTGTCATTCACTTTGAACAATTCCCTATGCCCCTCATGGCACAACCATGGCTCTCTTCTGAATTCATCCAACCCTAGCCTTTGAGCACCTGGCTCTTCCTTAGCTTTCTAGTCTAATAACTGACTCTGGATAATTAGAGCCACCATTCCAGCTAAGCATGTCAGTCAGTGTACTGCCCCCTAAACTCTATCCTCTTCTGTCTTAACTGAGCCTTTCCTCAACCTACCACAAATTGATAGATCAGACTTATTTCTCCTTATCCCCTAACTCTTTCAACCTGGTTTTTAAGTTTAATTATTTCTTAAAATTTATTTAGTGCTTTATTTCCCCCAATTACGTGCAAAACAATTTTTAGTATTCATTTTTTAAAAGTCTAATTCTTATAAATTTCCCCTGGTTTGCTCTGATTCATGAGCATAAGTGTTGACCCACCTTTTTATCCTGGATATTTATTCTTTTGCAAGGCAAAGCAAATCAACTCATAGCCATTTTTCTAGATAATCTTAGCTACTGAGAAGGATACCAAAGCGGCATTAGATAAGGGCCCTGTCTTTGAGGAGTTTATTCGCTAGGTTAAGAGAAAATGATACCAGGGGCAGCTAGGTGGCACAGTGGATAGAACACTGGCCCTGGAGTCAGGAGTACCTGAGTTCAAATCTGGCCTCAGACACTTAACACTTACTAGCTGTGTGACCCTGGGAAAGTCACTTAACCCCAATTGCCTCACTAAAAACAAATAAAGAGATAGAGAAAATGATACCAAACCTGAAACAAAGAACAACATGTGACAGCACACAGTAACGTTTTGAGTTGTATAGAAATGTCATAGGAATTCTGACAAGGGAAAATTAATATATTAATATGTACTAGAGTAGTTGTAAAGGTGAAATTAGACCTGGACATTTATTCATTTATTCAGTGTTAATTAAAGACCGATAATGTGAAAGATGGTGTGCTAAACCCTAAGAAATGGGTTTTTAAGGAGGGTTGGTATTTAAATCTCTTTGAGACCATGTGACAAAGTAGACAGAACACTGGATTTGGAGTCAATTCATATCTAGCCATCTGAAGATGCTAGTTGCTGAACAAGTTGCTTAACCTGTATGGGCTTCAGTTTTCTTATCTGTAAAATGGAGATAATATCTGCAGCATATATTTTGCAAGGTTATTGTGAAAATCAAATTACTAGGTACCCTTTTAGCTGATGTCACAGATGAATTTAGAGATTTCTTACTAGATTTAGTGTGGAGAATAATGTTAACATTTTATTTCAACTTGGTTTGTCAAAACTTTGGAAGGTTTAAATTTTCCTGATCATGTAATTTAACAAATACAGCACTTCTCTCTCTGCTGTAATTTCTCATTTCCCTTCTGTCCTATTTTCATGGCCAATAGGCTTGTCTGGGTTTGAGCTTTCTTTAAGGACCCAGTTAAGAAACTATACTTGATGATTGGATGTCACACTAGAGTTTATCTGGGAAGCAGAATGCACTGTATCTGCTAATGTAGGTCCCTTCTAATGGATTTTTTAATGTTATGGGTCCATGTATGTAGCCCTTACTGTTTGGCCCCTGAAAGAAAACCTTAAAGTATTGGAAACCAACTCTTCACCAAGACAAGACTTCCCAGAATAGCCAGGGCCAGAGGAAGACAGTCTATTGGAATCTGAGGAGAGGTAGCTTTGGGGATTATATATATGCATTTATATAAGTTAGTTTAGATATCAGGCCATTGGACCTTTCAGCCCAAACTCAATGTAGATAAAACAGCCCCATGGATTGGAGAGGAAAGAAAACAACTAAGTTCTCTGATCACTCATTTTCCTGCTGCCTAATGCACTGCTTGAATCCCACTGTAATATTTGCAAAAAGCCTCCTCCGTAGGATAACTTAATTAAACTTTACTTACAAGAGTTGAATATTCATTATGGCTTCAATTACTGTCTTTGCTCCCCCTCTCCCCCTGCTCTGGAGTGCTTTCTCCCCCACTTCTTAGTCAGAAGGTCTAATTAGGCTAATGGTTGTTGCTTGCAATGACCTTATGTCTGTGGAAAAACAAAACAAAACAAAAAAAAATGGAGGCTCTTGTTTTCTCCTTCCAAATCATCTTTGCATGTGGCAGCCCAGCTCCTGAATTTCATCTTTTCTCTCTTTCAAACTCCGATCCCACTTGTTCTGCACTGTAGAATTAATGATGTATATTTGAAAACTGCTTGGCAGCCAAATTGCAACAAATAAAAGAGGGCTGGTGTGTCTGTGTGTGTGAGGATGGGAGGTTGGGTTGGAGAATAATTCCACAGCTTCCAGCAATGACATGCCACAGACGACTACAGTTTAGTTGGTAGAAAATGGCTTATTTTAAAGAAGGGATGGGGGTGGAATCTGCAAACAGGCAAGGAGGTTCATTTAAATCTCCATATTCACTTCCTCCATCATCTTTTCCCTGTTCTGGGCTAAATGTCAATTCTCTAATGGGAGAGGAAGGCTCTTGAAAGCCTTCTAGGTTTGTTTCTCTTATTGTAAACTTGTGGGTACCACATGCCTTGATTTCTACCCTGATGGAGAAGATACTAAGTGAGGGGTTGGGGGTGGGCATGGGGAAGAAGGTAAGGTCATTCATTGATAGAGTGTCATTGCTGGTCAGAGTAGAGTTCAGTGAGGGCAATAGCTGTGTCCGTTTCCTACTTGGGCAGTAATCAATAGCAGAGCACAATGAAAATAGAGTTTAGGAAGTAGAGCCCACATACTACCTGAGAAATTCTGAGTATTTCACCTCTCCTAAGAGGCAGTATAGCATAATGCTTAGAATATTGGACTTAGAGTCAGAGAAGACCTGACTTAAAATCCTGCCTTAGGGGGCAGCTAGGTGGTGCAGTGGATAGGGCACTGGCCCTAGAGTCAGGAGGACCTGAGTTCAAATCCAACCTCAGACACTTAACACTTACTAGCTGTGTGACTCTGGGCAAGTCACTTAACCCCAATTGCCTCACACACACACACAAAAAAGATAAAATCCTGCCTTAGATATTTATTAGCTGTGTGACCCTGGACAAGTCACTTAATTATTTTGTAACTAAGTTTCTTCACCTGTAAAAAGAGGGGACTGAACTCCACAACCAATATCCCCACCAATTTTAATTGATCTTATGACTTCTCTGTATCTTAATTTCCTCATCTATAAAACGTGGCCATTGCACTAGATGATCACCAAGGACCCTTCTATTTTTATACTATAATAAAAATAGCTCCTGGAAATGGAGCATAGAGTAGCCTATGGGGGGAAAAGTGAATGGATGACCTAAAACAAGTGCCTGTATGTTTGTGAAAAGGGAAGATGGAAGGAAAGAAATGAGCCTTTATTAAGCACTCACTATGTGCCAGGCACTGTAATAAGTGCTGGGTGTTCAAATACAAGCAACAAGATGCCAGTCCCTGTCCTCAAGGAGTTTCCACTCTAATGCAGGAAGACAACACTCTAAAAAAGGACCAGGAAACTTTGGGGAGGGAGAAGAAGGGAGGGAAATGAAGGTATCCATCAATGGGGAATAGTTTTTTTGTTTTTTGGGTTGTTTTGCAGGGCAATGAAGGTTAAGTGACTTGCCCAGGGTCACACAGCTAGTAAGCGTTAAGTGTCTGAGGCCAGATTTGAACTCAGGTCCTCCTGAATCCAGGGCCAGTGCTTTATCTACTGAGCCACTTAGCTGCCCCCAAGGGGAATAATTTTGAAGACCTGGAATAGGGTTGAGAGGGGAATGAAGATTGGCTTGTACCCAATGGAGGCCCCAGGAGGAACTTTTCCTCTAGGGTAGAAGAGAGCAGATATCAGATGGATGTACTTTACATTTTCTGAGTTACAGATGAGAAAATAATAGTAATAACTACCATCTATATATCTCACAAAACTTTGTATAACTACTTTACACATATCAACCAATTTATTCCTCAAGACAACCATGAGGGATAGATACTATTATTATCTCCATTTTACACATGAGGAAAATAAGATTGAGAAAGTCAAGTGACTTTTGCCGAAGTTGTAATTCCAAAAAGAGTGAGAGGCTAGATTTAAACTCTGGTCTTCCTGATTGACAAGTCCAGTCTGTCACCTAGAAACTCTGGCCTTAATAAGCTTTAGCAAAAGGTAAGATAGTTATACTAGATGGTTTAAAAACTTTTCTATTTTGTCTCTGTATTTTTTGTTTCTTGTCTGACAGACTAAGCCTTTTGTTGGGAGGAACCATGTTTTTGACTCCTTGTTTTCCTTTCCTTGTGGCATTCACTTCTCTCTGAGTCTTCATTTCTCCATCTGTAAGATGAGCTAATGTTGAATATCCATTACAGTTCTACATTTGCAGTATCTATCATCTGGTACATTGAAAGTAATAATGACAATCATGGTTCACATCTATGCTGTGTTTTATATTTTAGAAAGTTTAAATCTGTTCATCTCACTGGAGAACAGTAGGCACATGTAAATACATGATCAATTGATTGAATATTAAGAAAATGCTGAAATGAGTAGTCAAAAATGGTGTATGGGGATCTCCTCATAAAAGTTCTTCTTTGTGACTTCTTTAAGATATTGGGTTTGGGGGTTTGGTGGTACAGGCCTGTAATCCCTGCTACCAGGGAAAGTAGCTGGTGGATTGTTTGAATTCTAAGGTGTAGTGCAGTTAAAGCACACTAAATCTGATGTTCACACTAAATCTGGCACCATATGGGAGTTTTGCTGGGGGTTGGGGGGAGGAGGGAGGAAGGACCAGACTGTTTAAGAAGAAACTGGACCTGGGCAGGTAGGTGGTGTAGTGGATAGAGCACGGGCCCTGGAATCAGGAGAATATTGTACACAGTAACAGCAACATTGTATGATGATCACCTGTGAATGACTTAACTATGCTCAGGATTGCAATAATCCAAGACAATTCCAAAAGATTTATTATGAAAAATGCTATCCACCTCTAGAGAAAAAACTGATGGAATCTGGATGTAGATCAAACCATGCTTTTTTTTTAAAGTGAGGCAATTGGGGTTAAGTGACTTGTCCAGGGTCACACAGCTAGTAAGTGTTAAGTGTCTGAGGCCAGATTTGAACGCAGGTACTCCTGACTCCAGGGCCAGTGCTCTATCCATTGTACCACCTAGCTGCCCCTTTTAAACTTTCTTGAACCTGAGTTCAAATACGGTCTCAGACACTTGACATTTACTAGCTTTGTGACCCTGGGCAAGTGAAAAAAACAGTGTGAAGGAAGGTAGACTAACAGTACCATAACTCAAATGTATTACAAAGTGGTAATCAACAAAATAATCTGCTACTGGCTAAGAAATTGGGTGGTGGATCAGTGGCATTGATTAGCTATACAATATATAGTAATAAATGACCATAGTAATCTAGTATTTGATAAATACAAAGATCCAAGCTTTTGGGACAAGAACTCACTACCTGACAAAAATTGCTGGAAAAACTGGAAAGCAGTATGGCAGAACCTAGGTATAGACCAATATCTCACGCTATTTGTCAAAATAAGATCTAAATGGGCACATGATTTAGATATAAAGGGTAATATTATAAGCAAATTAGGGGAACGAGTAACATTTTATGTGTCAGATCTATGACCAAACAAGAGATAGAATTACAGGATATAAAATGGATAATTTTATTACATTAAATTAAAAACTTCTTGCAGAAACAAAACCAATGTAACCAAAGTTAGAAGGAAAGCAGGAAACTGGCAAAAATTTTATAGCAAGTTTTTCAGATAAAGGCCTCATTTCTAAAATATATAGAGAACTGTGTCAAATTTGTAAGAATTTTCAGAAGAATAAGTCAATCTATGTATAGTCATGTGAAAAAAATGCTGTAAATCACTACTGATTAGAGGAAGGCAAATTAAAACAACTCTGAGGTACCATCTCACATCTATCAGACTGGATAATAGGACAAGAAAAGAAAATGACAAATATCAGTGGGAATATGGAAAAGTTGGAACCTCATGAACTATTGGTTGAGTTGTGAACTTATCTAACCATTTTGGAGAGCAATTTGGAACTATACTAAAAAGGCTATAAAATTCTGCATGACCTTTTGACCTAGTAATATCACTGCTAGGTCTGTATCCCAAATAGATCAAAGAAAAAGGAAAAGGACCTATACATACAAAAATATTTATAGCAGTTCCTTTTTTTGTCATGGCAAAGTTTTGGAAATTGATTTGATGCCCATAAATTGGGGAATGATTGAACAGTATATGGTATATGATAGTGATGGAATATTATTGTGCTATAAGAAGTGATGAGCAGGCAAATTTCTTAAAAACCTGGAAATATTTATATGAACTGATGCAAAGGGATGTAAGCAGAACCAGGAGAATATTGTACACAGTAACAGCAACATTGTATGATAATCAATTGTGAGTGATTTAACTATGCTCAGGATTGCGATAATCCAAGACAATTCCAAAAGACTTATGATGAAAAATGCTATCCACTTTCAGAGAAAGAACTGATGGAATCTGAATGCAGCTTAAAGCATACTTTTTTACTTTCTTTATTTTTGTTTTTTTTTGTCTGTTTTCTTTTGCAAAATGGCCAATATGTAAATATGTTTTGCTTGATTGTACATGTATAATCTATAGCAAATTGCTTGCCTTCTCAAGGAAAGGGTAGGAAAAGGAAGGAGAGAATTTGAAATTCTTTTTTTTTTAAATAAATGTTAAAAACTGTTTTTATATGTAATTGAGAAAATAAAATTAATTTTTTCAAAAGGAGAAACTGGACCATGTGGGAAATGGAGAGGTCTAAATTTCTGTGCTAATCAGTGAGAAGATTGAGTCTATAACTTCTGACCTGGGTGACATAGGGAGACCCAGTCTTAAAAAAAATGACATTAGTTTGGACATAGCGTTCAGGCTGGCAAATGTAATTTTTTTCTTTTTTTCTTTTTCCCTTTTTTTTCTTTTCTTTTTTTGCTGGGACAATGAGGATTAAGTGACTTGCCCAGGGTCATACAGATAGTAAGTATCAAGTGTCTGAGGCCGGATTTGAACTCAGGTCCTCCTAAAATCAAGGCTGATGCTTTATCTACTATACCACCTAGCTGCCCCAATTTTTTTTTCTTTTAGAAAATCTTATGCTATGTTCCCCCTTGTTATTTGATAATTTATTTCAATAATGAACTATCATTTTATTCTCTGGTCTAGCTTCTGTGTAGTTCTGACCCAAGCATCTTGGGTTCCACTTTTCCCTTTTTTCCTTTCCTGTCCCTTTCAGTCCTTATTTCTCAGTATCTTTTTGATTAACTGGGTTTGTACCTGGCTTGAGTTCTGTCTGTTCCCTAGGTTCTGAGCTATGAGGTACTCCCCTTTAACCCTGTGATTCAGCCTGACCTGCCATTAAAAATGCACCTACACTGATGGTTTGTTATAGCTCTGTATGCCTTGGTCTCTAGAGAGGATTCTGGCCTTCTTAACTTTTCTCATTGTCCCCATGCTTCTAACAGGCCCCGATGACAATCATCCTCTCTGTGTCCCTTTACTTCCTCTACCCTCCCCTCCCACGTGAAAAAAAAAGGCCTTTGTGGGTTAGTTAACAAGATTATATTGGTTGATGGAATTGGTGGGGTATAGGAAGATGAGAATCCTCTCTTTTTATTGTTTCAGCTCTACCATTTTTGGTCAATAAACGGGAAACCTGTGTCTCTAAAAGCTGTCAATATCATCCCCATTCTTATGCATAATCCTCTTAGACCCCTAGCCCCAACCCCTGCAAACACACACACACAGACAACCAGACACACAGACACAAACACACACATGCAAATCCAAAATCAAAATACAAAAACCAGAACAATGCCCCCCTCTCCAATCATGTAACATCCTCAGGTCAACAACAATCTCTCCTTTATTTCTCTCTCTCTCTCTCTCTCTCTCTCTGTCTCTCACACACACACACACACACACACACACACACACACACACACACACACACACCAAAAACAAAAAAAAAAAAACCCAAACAAGAAGAAGCTGATCCCGAAAGCAGAAATAGCTCTTCCATAATGCAATAAAATATATTAAATTCACTAGACATCAAAGGAACTTCAGGAGCAATTGCTACATTTTCCAAGTAAACAGTGCTTTCAAACCAAACAAAAACAGCATTTGTGATCTCCATGGTGGGGGCCTGTTTTTAGTGGGGAATGTGTGGAATCCCTAGGCTCATGATCAAAGGATGAATTCTTTAAAACATGGTAATAAATGAAGCATTGAAAAATTGGTTTGATCCTAAATTGCCCCCAGGTATGGATAAAGGCTGCAAGTGACAAATCCATTTCTGAACAAGGGCTACCAGTCTTTCTCTGTTACTGTCTTTATATTATACAGGTTATTAAAAAAATTGAAGAAGAATTCCTGACAAATGGTACTCAGATAAGATACGTACTCAGATGAGCATGGAACAGTCAGAATTTCTGTGTCGGGGACATTTTCATGATGATTCTCTAATCACATAGATATTAACATCAATGTCTATGTGTATCTCTGTATACTTGAAGATGAATGGTTGCTGATAGGAAATAAGAAGGAGTTGACAAGTAGGAAGGAAGAAAAAGAAGGAGGAGGGAGGAGGAAAAGGAGAACAAAGGAGAAAAAGGGAGGGAGGAAGAAGGAAAAATAAGAAAAAAACAGTGGAGGGAAGAAGAGGGGCAAAAGGATAAAAGGAAGAGGGGAAGATTGAAGAAGAAAAAAATGATCTTGATTGTAAACATTGTTGTATGGTTGTAAACTGTTTTATAGCCATTATCACTTTTGATCAGCATGGCAACTCTGTCGGGTAGTCAGTGCGAGTATTATTATTGCTGTCTTGTAGATAAATAAGAAAGACTTAAGGAGCTGTTCTCCATCCAAGGTCATACACATAGTAAAGGATGGAGTCAGAACCTCAATGTTCCTTTGATTACAGGGAATCCAAGACCAAGAATCTGGGAAAAACATATCTATCCAAAGGGGCCTGGATGATCTCTCCCAATTTTAATTCTCTATGGGAAATAACTTCCCTGACAGAGTTTCTCCTTTCCACCAAAGAAGCTATCAATCAAGATGGTTTCCTTCACAGACAGGGAAGGGGAAAGAGGAAGGGAGGGATAGAATTTGGAACTCAAACTTTTAAAAAAATGTTGAAAATTGTCTTAACACATAATTGGGGGAAATATAAAAAGATATCTTCCCTTACTTTATGGCATTTGTAAATATAAAGTCATAATTAGGAATTTTTATACCTATGGTAAGATACAATAAAGATACTCTCATTTAGGTACTGGGGTAGAGTCAAAGATCGCAGAGCATACAGGTGTGAGAGGTGGTGGAATAGAGCAACTCACACTTGTGGGTTATGTGGTGGATTCAAATCCAATATCGATTTATAAAGCATTTATTAAGTGCCTGACAGTACTGTGCTAGGCATTTGGGGGGCATAAAGGCAAAATGATAATAGCTAGAATTTATAAAGTGATTTAAGGTTTACAAAGCACTTTACACATATTTGTGAAGTAGGTGCTATTATTATCCTCATTTACCAGATGAAGAAAATGAGACTAAGAGAGTTTAAATGACATGCTGAGATTCACATAGCTGGTAAGTGCCTGAGACAAGTTCAGAACTCAGGTCTTCCTGACTCCAAGTCCAGTGCTATATCCACTATGTCACCTAATCCCTGCTCTCAAGGACCTCAGATTTTATTTGGAGCATAATTTTTTAAAAGAAGAATAAAACAACTAGAGGAAGGAAAGGCTCTAACAAATAGGAGGATCCAGGAGGTCTTCCCATAGGAGGTACCAAATGAGTTAAACCTTGAAGTAAGTGAGGCAGAGGAGAGAGAGAGTTCATTCTAGGGGTCAAAGGCAGCAGCCTTTTTGTCCCTCTCTCATTCCCTATGCAGTACTCCCAGTGGCTATTCTGAGCCTCCTCTTTTCTCCTCCTGCCTAACCCTCTCTACTGAGGACCTCTTCTTATACTGTATTGAGAAAAATCATGTGCTCCCTTCTTTCCTCTGCTTTTCACCACCTCCTGACATCATCCCTCACTCTCTTCTTTTCATTCCACTGTTAAATGAAGAAGTGACCCATCTTCTTGCCCAGGCTAACATCTCTACATGTAACCTTTTAATCACCCCTTTCCTTATTTTTTAGCAGGTTGTTTCCACAATCATCCCCTCTCTTATAATCTTAAATCTTTTCCCAGCTCTTTGTTCCTTCATGCTGCCTACAAATGCACCCATGTCTCTGCAGCATTAGACATTCATCCACACCCACACATGCTCACTAGGCTCAACCATCTCTCTAAATTCTTGTCCAATGTCCTTCCTGTTTTACTTATCAAACTCATAGAAAAACCTGTCTCTTTTTGCTGCTTTCATTTCCTATCTTTTCATTTTCCTCTGAATCCTCTGCAATCTGGCTTCTTGACTTCATAACTCAACAAGCAACCAATGATTTAGTGCCAAATGTAAAGATTTTTCCTCAGTCTTCATTCTTTACTAACTCTGCAGCATCCGACACTGTTGATTGCCCTCTCTTTCTGGGTACTCTGTCCTCTCTGGTCCTTTGGGACTTTTCTCTCTTTGTTCTCTTTCTACCTGATGGCTCCTTCTTAGTTTTCTTTGCTTGGTTATCATCCATATCATGTCTTTTAACTGTGACTATGCCTGAAGGGTCTGTCCTGGCCCTCTTATTTCTCTCTCTCTCTCTCTCTCTCTCTCTCTCTCTCTCTCTCTCTTAACATTCTCTCACTTGGTGACTTCATTGACTCCTATGGGCTTAAATATCTTCTCTATGCAGATGACTCCCAGGCATGTATGTGTATAATATATTTCTTTTCTTTTTTTTCAGTGCAACAAACATTTATTTTATGTTTTCCAGTTACATGTAAGGGTAGTTTTCAACATTCATTTTCATAAGATTTAGAGTTCCAAATTTTTCTCCCCCCCTCCCTTTCCTCTTCCCTCCATAAGACATCAACCAATCTCATATAGATTATATATGTACAATCCACAAGTGCTCTTTTTTTCAGTTCTTTCTATGGGGGTGGATAATATGCTTCATCATCAGTCTCTTGGGATTGTCTTGGATCATTGTATTGCTGAGAGTAGTCAAGTCATTCACAATTGCTCATTGAACAATACTGCTGTCACTATGTACAATGTCCTCCCAGTTCTGCTCACTTCACTTTACATCAGTTAATATAAGTCTTTCCAGGTTTTTCTGGTATCATCCTGTTTGTCATTTCCTATAGCACAATACTATTCCACTACAATCATATACCATAGCTTCTTCAGTCATTCCTCAATTGATGGACATTCCCTTGATTCCCAATTCTTAGCCACCACAAAGAGTTGCTATAAATATTTTTGTACACTTTTCCCCCTTTTCTCTTTTTCATGTTTACTATTGTTAGCTGTTTCCCTCTATCCTATTCCCTTCCCCATGATATTTACTCTACTATCTATCTTCTTTCACCCTATCCCTCTTCAAAAGGGATTTGCTTCTGTCTATCCCCTCCCCAATCTGCCCTCACTTCTTTTGCCCCTCTATCTTTATCCCCTTCTCCTCCTATGTCCTGCAGGGTTAGATAGATTATTCCACCCAATTGAGTGTGCATGTTATTTCCTCCTGGAACCAATTCTGATGAAATTGAGGTCTTTGAGCCAGTTATGAGTATTAGGCTCATATTCTGCCCAGATTAAATAGATTACTCCACCCAATTGTGTGTGTGTGTGTGTGTTAATCCCTCCTTGAGGCAACTCTGATGAGATTAAGGACTTTAAACCTATTCTGATGAGTGTAAAATTCATTTACTGCCCTGCTCCTCCCCCATTTCTTCCCCCACTTCATAAATCCTTTCCTGTTTCTTTCACATGGGATTTTATCCCATGCTACCTCTGTCCTTCCCCCTCCCCCAGTGTATTCCCCTCACCCCTCAATTTTACCCTAAAGATGTCATCATGGGGCAGTTAGGTGACACAGTGGACAAAGAATCTACCCTGGACCCAGGGGGATCCCAGCCAAAACCCGGCCTCAGACACAAGACAGTTACCCACTGCATGACCCCAACTCCATTTTTTTATCGTTCTCTAGGGTCTTGTATTTGAAAGTCAAATTTGCCATGCAATTCAGGTCTTTTCATTATGAATACCTGAAAGTCTTCTTTTTCATTGAAGTCCCATTTTTTCCTCTGATAGATTATGTGAAGTTTTGCTGCATATGTGATTCTTCTTTGTAATCCCAATTCCTTTGCTCTCTGGACTATCATATTCCATGCCCTCCGGGTCCTTTAATGTAGAAGCTGCTGGATCTTGTGCTATCCTGACTGGGGATCCACAGTACCTGAATTCTTTCTTTTTGGCAGTTTGCAATATTTTCTCCTTGACCTGAGAGCTCTGGAATTTGGCTATAATATTCTTAGGAGTTTTTCTTTTGGGATGTCTTTCTGGAGGTGATCAGTGGATTCTTTCAATTTCTATTTAAGCTTCTGCTTCTAGAATATCAGGGCAATTTTCCCTGAGAATATCTTGGAAGATGATGTCTAACCTCTTTTCTTGATCATGGTTTTCAGGTAGACTAATAATTTTCAAATTATCTCTCCTCGACCTATTTTCCAGGTCAGCAGTTTTTCCAAGAAGATATTTCACATTGACCTCTATTTTTTATTAATTTGGATTTGCTTTATTTTGTCTTGGTTTCTCATAAAGTTACTAGCTTCCATTTGTTCAATCCTAATTCTTAGGCAATTATTTTCATCAGAGAGCTTTTGTACCTCCTTTTCCATTTGGCCAATTTGGCTTTTCAAGCTATTGACTTTTTTCTCATGTCTTTCCTGCATCACCTTCATTTTTCCTTCCATTTTTTCCTCTACCTCTCTAACTTTATCTTCAAAGTCCTTTTTGAGCACCTCCATGGCCTGAGACCAATTCATATTTTTCTTGGAAGCTTTAGCTATAGGGGCCCTGATGTTAACATTTTCCTCTGAGGGTGCACCTCAATCTTCCTTGTCACTAAAGAAACTTTGTATGGTCCTCACCTTTCTCTGTCTGGTCATCTTGCCTGTCTTTTATTTGATTTTTAGCTCTTTAAAGTGGGGCACCGTTTCCAGGCTGCAGTATCCTAAGCTTCAGAAGGTCCCAGGTGGTATGATTTAAAGAGGATCAGGTTCTTCACTCTCCTGGCCTGTTCCCTGGTCTGTAGATGACCCCAGAAGAGCTTGCTAACCAACCAGCTTTGTGTGCTGTGGTTGTCAGCTCTGATGAGCCTGTGCCCCTCCCCCACCTGTGTCACTGCTACTCAAGCCTACCTCCTGGTTCTCAGAAGGGGTGAAAAACCCAAGTTCTGCCTCAGCACCAGCTTAGACCCCTGTAATCTCCCTCTTGACAAGGGCTTAGCCCTCTCACAAGACTGTGAACTAAGTTCTAGACAACAATGGCACTGCAGCTGATTCAGAGTCTCTGGGGGTCTCCTTCTCTGGTGAAGCCTTCCTGGGACTGGATCTGTGTCAGGGTGACTATGGGGTTGGGCTCTACTCCTGTCTCAGCACAGAAGGTCCCTCCTTCTGACCTTCCAAGCCGTCCTTGGTTGAAAGATGATTTCAGCACATTCTTCTGTGGATTTTGCTGCTCCAGGAATTGTCCTTTGTCTTTATTTGGATGTTTTCTGGAGCTATCATGTCATGAGTTCAAGAGCTCACTCTGTATATAATATATTTCAAGGCAATCTCATATGTGAATATATGCATATATATGAGAGAGAATGAGGGAATAGATTAGGGAGGGGAGGAGAGTAGAGAATGAGAGAGAGACAGAGAGAGAGAGAATGAGAGAGAGAGATCAGCAGAGATTGACTATTTTGAACTGAATTTCTTAGAGGTGCCTCAATATCAGCATGTCTAAACCAGAACTCATTAATTATATTTTCCCTTATACCCATTACTTCCTACCTTCCCCATTTCTGCCAAGGGAACTATCATACAGGATCAATATCATGTCCCCTAGGTTCCCAACTTCAGTGTCATTTTTTCCATTCCTCATATCCATTCACCACACATGTCTAATATTGCCAAGTCTTTTTTCTTTTTCTTTTCTTTTTCATTGCCAATCTTTATATTTTCTACCTTCCTCATATTCCTTGCTTCCATGCCTTCCTCTCTCCTCACATGGACATTTTCCTAGTTCATGCCCTCTTGCCTAAACTCTTGCAGTAGATGCCTAATTGGTCTCCCTGCCTCAAGTCTCTCGATACTTCAATCCATCTTCCACATGGCTGCCAAAGTAGTTTTCCTGAAGCACAGGCCTAATCATGTCACTCACCTTTGTAATAAACTCCAGGGGCTACCTATCAACACTAGGATCTAATATAAATTCCTCTGTTTATTATTTAAAGGCCTTTGACTTACCTTTCCAGATATTGCATCTGACAGTTCACTCTTGTTTCTTATTGTTGCTCATACCCAGAACCTTATCTTCCATCTAACCCTTGGCCTTTCCACTTGTTTTCCCCCATTCCTGGAATCTCCTCCTGTATTACCTCTGTCACTGAAAATCCCTAGGTAACTTCATCAGTTAGCTCAAGAACCAACAATCACTGGAAGCCTTCCCTAACCCACAATGTGTGAGTGTCTTCCCTCCTCCTATTGACCTTGTGTTTATTTTTAATATATTCTGGCTGTCTCTTTATTTTAACACGTGATGTCCCCCTGATAAATATATAAGCTTCCTGAAACTATAGACTCTTTCATTTTTGCCCTTATCTACTTGGTGCTGAGCCTAGTTTCAGTCACATAAGAAGTGCTTAATCAATGTTGACTTATTGATTGTATCATGTGGACAGTCTCCCACTGTTCAAGGGGTTCTTGGTAACAAAAAAGATTTAGGGAGATTTGGGTAAGCCAAGAGGGAGGATGCAGGTGTGGAGCTTGACACTCCTGCCATGTCATAGGTCGATATGGGCAGATCTCTGCTTCTATCAAGGTACAAGTACAAATGGCAGATCATTGTAGGGTAAGATTTGCTAGATTCTATAATTCAGTGCAGCACTCCCTGTGAGAGTTGCCTCCACACAAGTTAACAACATTTGTAGGTTGAGTCTTCTAGACTAGACTACCTCAGGCTCAAGGTACTTTGTGGGTCTGTACTCTTATAATGATAGTTCACAGGTCTCCACCAGTGCACTTCCCTTTAATAGTCTGCTAGTAGACATAATTAATTTAAAGAAAAGGCATTTGCTGAGCTGACATCATAACATCAGTAACAGCGAATTCCTCCCATAAACTGGGGGCACACTCTCCCACAAATAGACAGAACACCATGGGAAGAGCAGACAAAATCATAAAGTATATTAGAGATGTAAAGTATACCAGAGTATACATATTAGAGTATAATATACATAAATTATATTAGAGAGGCACATGCTTGCATAACAGATGTGACTATGGCAACTTCTTCATGAAAGTATAATGAAGTAGAAAAACTTTAGTTTAATTTTATTGAAAACTTTAATACCTTGTTGTCCCTGTTACTTTGCCTTTGCCATCTGTGATTACATCAACTAGGACAGAGGAGGAGGAGGGAAAACAATGGATCAATCTCTTTACTGTACCAGTCTTTATGTGTTTCTGTGAGGTATTATTTCATCCATTTTTGACCTTTCCTTTAAAGTACAGTAAGCTATTTTGAAAACCCATTTCTCACTTGGATCTTGGAGAAGGTAAAGAGCATATTTGCACAGACAGGCTATAGAATGATATGCGGTGACAAGAGAGAAATCCAGAAAGGGTGCCTGGACCCTGAGGGTTGTGGGGCTGCGGACTGTCCATATGATTTAGAACTCATTTTACCAATGTCAGTCAGGCACTCAATAAACTTACTTACTTACTAACTACTTGGGCAGTGAGGTGGTGCAGTGAGTAGAGTGCTGGGCCTGGAGTCAGAAAAACTCATCTTCCTGAGTTCAAATCTGGACTCAGATGCTTACTAGCTATGTGATCCCAGGTAAATCACTTAATCCTATTTGCCTCAGTTTTCTCAACTGTAAAATGATCTAGAGAAGGAAACAGCAAGCCACTCCAGGATCTTTGCCAAGAAAACTCCAAATAGGATCATGAAGAATCAGACATAAATGCCAAATGAGCAAACAACACTATGTGCCCAACACTGTGCTAAGCAGTTGGGATACAAAAAGAGGTGAAAATGTACTCACAATCTAATGGGGGAAGGAGGAAGACAACATGCAAACAATTATATATAAAAAAGATATCTCCAGGCTAAATTGTAGGTAATCAACAAAGGGAAAGCACTGGGAATAAGGGGGATCAGGAAAGGTTTCTTATAGAAATATGAAGTGAAGAAAATAAGGCTCAGACATGTAAGGTGAATTGCCCAAGGTCACTCAGGTAAGAAGCAGCAGAGCAGAGATTTGAGTCAAGTGGTCTGAGTCCTCCCATTATGTTATTTATGTTACATCTCTTTGTCTCACAGGTTAAAGAGCAAACCAAGAGGAGAGGAGAGGAGAGGACGTTTACAGCTAGGATTTAGAATCTGAGCTTATTGATCTTCCTCATCCTCACAAGGGTTCATCTTATCTCCTCCCTCTTCTTGAGTCTCTACAATCCATGCATGTTAGGGGAGGGGAGTGAGTGTCCCTTGGGTAATAATAATAACATATCTTAATAAGCACTTTGATATTTACAAAGTGCTTTACATAAACTTTCTCATTTGAGTCTCAAAACAACCCTGTGAGGCAACTTCTATAGGCATTACTGTTGTTTTTGATGATGCTGTTGTTATTATTATTGATTATATCATTAGACAGATGAGAAAATGGAAGCTTGGGGAGGTTAGGTAATCCTTCCTCATACAATTACCACCTATGTGACTTTGGCAAGTCTAACTTTTTTGGGGAGGGGGTCCTCAGTTTCCTCATCTGCAAAGTGAGGATAATAATAGTACCTATCTCCTAGGACTATTGTGAGGATTAAATGAGATCATATTTATAAAGCACTCAACATAGTGTCTGGAACATTTTATGTTCAGTCGAGTCTGACTCTTCATGACCCCATTTGGGGTTTTCTTGGTAAGGATACTAGAGTGATTTGCCATTCCCTTCTCCAGCTCATTTTAAAGTTGAGGAAACTCAAGAAAACAGGGTTAAGTGACTTGCCCAGGGTCACACAGCTAGTATGCAAGTGTCTGAGGCCGGATTTGAACTCAGGAAGATGAGTCTTCTTGATTTCAAGAGCAGTGCTCTAGCCACTGTGCCACCTAGCTACCCTGTCCAGCATATAGTAGGTGCTACATGAATGTTAGCTACTATTACCATTACTACTAGTACTACTACTAGTACTACTACTACTACTACTACTACTACTACTACTACTACTACTACTTTTCTAGATTTTATTTTGGAAACTATGAGAAAGAACATTAGACGGTCTCTGAAGTCTTTTCCAGTCCTGAAGCTCTATGATTCTTTCATGGCTCATTTTGATTTTCCCCTAGTCTCAAAGATATAGCTAGGAGGCTCTCTCTCCCTCTTCATCTTTCCTTCTGCCAATGTTAACTTACAGGTGACTGAACATGGGTCTGCTGTTGGAGGCAGGGAGTCAGAGGAAGAAACCCTGTCCTTCCATTTTCTTCTCTCCCTCCCCCTTCTTGCTTGTAATCTTTCTGCCATAGTTCTGTGTTGTCCCTATAGCACAACAAACTCAACCCTGATGCCTATGAATGGTTGCTAACAAGCCCCTCACATTCCCACACAGACACACACAGCCCCTGTAGCCGCGTTCGCACACACACCCACATACACATAGAGGCATCCTCCTTCTGCCTTGGCCAGGGTGATGAATTGCAGTATTTGAAAAGGCTTCTTATCACTGTGGTGCACATGGGCTCAGTAGTGTGGTTGTGTGTATGTGTGTGCGTGTATGTGTTTGTGTTTGTGTATGTGTGCGAACAAGCCAGAGTGTGCCAGAGAAATGCTGGAGCTCCCAGCTTCCCTTTTCTCAGCCCGTTTCCTCCAGATGAAATTGCTGATGCTGCTGGGGAGTCTTTTCAGCAAAGACCTTGGCAAAATAAATAAAGGTAAGAGAAAAAAGGCGACGAAGAAGCAGCTGATTTACTCAGTGTATGGCCTGCCCAGCAGGTATATCTCTGCAATATCTGTCAGCTCCCTGGACTGCCTGAATATAGGGAGATTAGGGGTTGGCTTTGTGGGGTGATATCAGGTTTTCTGTTCAGAATTATTTGCCTGCAAATATCTCTCTTAACAAAGTGCCAAGATAATTCTAATGACCATCATTATCACCACCACCACCTCTCCCCTCTATGTAGGGCATAGTCACAGCATTGCATGCCCTGTAGATTTAGAGCTAGAAGGAAAATTAGAAATCTCCTGGTCTGATGCCATTCACATTATGTCGGCAGTTCAACTCCTATTGCCCTTATTTGACACATGGAGAAGTTAAGGTTCAGAGAGGCAAAGGTCAAGGTCATTTCTGATTTTTGGTTCAGTGCTCCTTCCATTTCCTGAAACCTTTACCTTATAAATCATCTTTGGATGAATAAGTGAATGAGCATTTATTAAGGGCCTACTATGTTCCAGGCACTGTGCTAAATGCTTTACAAAGATTATCTCATTTGATCCCTACAAAAACCCTGAGAAGTAGGTGCTGTTATGACCCCCCATTTTACAACTGGGGAAACTGATAGAAGTTAAGTGACTTGCCCAGGATATAAGGCAAGATTTGAACTCAGGTCTTCCTTATTCCAAGTCCAACTCTTTATCCTCTGTGTCACCTAGCTGCAAATATCCCTGGGACAGGTAAGGCTTTAAGTCACTAAACTTTAGTTTGAATTATTTTATCAGAAACTTTTCCCTGTTGATGATAGCAGAAGGTAGTATGAAACCACTGGGTCCCAGGGGTGGTCATGGAGGGTGAAAAAATGGAGGGAGGAATAAAGAATCATAAAATCACAGAAGTTTCAGGGTTGGAAAGAGACTCAGAGGTTTTTTTCAACATGTCCCTGAATAGTAATCCCTGCTAAAAACACCCTCAGTGGGGGCAGCTAGGTGGCGCAGTGGATAAAGTACCAGCTCTGGATTCAGGAGGACCTGAGTTCAAATTCGGCCTCAGACACTTAACACTTACTAGCTGTGTGACCCTGGGCAAGTCACTTAGTGCTCACTTCGCTGCCAAAAAACAAACAAACAAACAAACAAAACCCCACCCTCAGTAATTCATAGGACCATACATCTCAAACTAGAAAGGACCCCACGGTTGATTTAGTCACACCCTTTACTTTACAGATGAGGAAACTGAGGCCCAGAGAGGTTAAATGATTTGTACAAGGTCATACATGTTGATATCATTTATTTTTTGTTACTTTTTTTGTTTGTTTGTTTGGTTTTTGGTTTGGGGGGTAATGACTTGCCCAGGGTCACACAGCTAGTAAGTGTCAAGTGTCTGAAGCCGGATTTTAATTCAGGTCCTCCTGAATCCAATGCCAGTGCTTTATCCACTGTGTTACCTAGCTGCCCCTGAAAGGTCATATATGTAATAAAGGACAGAGCTAAGATTTGAACCTGGATCTTTTGACTCCAAAGCTGCTAGTCTTTCTGCTGTAGCTGTCTATTTTATTCAACTAGATTCTGTTGAGTTCAATAAACATTTGTTAAGCACCTACTATGTGCCTAGAGTTGTTCTGTTGCCCTGGGGATACAAAATAGTTACTGCCCTTACAGAGATTGCAGCAAAGGGAAAATGCAACATGCATATACTATGTAACTGCAGCCCTAACTGCCTGAGAGGAGGGGCAAGCCTTCCTAGAGGAGAGAGCATTTTAACTTGAGATGGAGGGAAAATAAAGATTCTGAGGGACTTAGTTGAGGAGAGAGTGTATTCCAGGCTTTGAAGACATCTTATGCAAATGCATGGAGGAAGAAGATGGAATGCTGAGTTGGAGGAACAGCTGGCATGTCAATTTATCTTGAATAAAGGATACATGAAGGAGAATAAGGGAAATAAATCTGACTGGAGAGGTAACTGGGAGCTAGATTGTGAAAAGCCTCTAATGCCAAGAGGAGGAGTTTGTATTTCAACCTATAGCAATAGGTAGTTATTGAATATTTCTGAGTAGGTAACAGGATCAAGCCTGTGACTTGGTAAGTTTATTTTGGAACCCACATGGAGGACGGATTGGAGAAGGGTAGAGTCTGGAAGAAGGTGAGCCAATTAGGAGGCTATGACACTGTTTAAGTGAAAGAGAAGGGGACCTGAGTTAGTGCTTTGGTGTAAGTAAAGAGAAGGGATATATGCAAGAGATAGATATAGGATAACCAAACAACAGATTGGGCAGTTCTTTGGGACCAAGGAGAAGTACAATTCCCATTCCATCTAGCAGACCTTCAAATAGCCATAGACAAACCATTCCTCTTGTCTTCCACCAAGCTTCCTCCAAGCTAAACACACCCACACTTACACACACGTATGTATATATTTCCGAGCAGCACTCACTGTTATGGCCTCCAGTTATCTCCCTAAAAGATGTCCAAAAAGGGAGGATGGAGCTGTTGGAATTGACTCAAATGCCGCCCTCATGTTCATGTTCAATGATGAGACTAAATGAGGCACCAGCAAGTCATTGAACAGTTAATAAAAGGAAGGTTACTTTGCCCTAACACAGCAAGGACATGCAGCAAAGATACAGTGGCATTTAGTTTCTCTGGATGTGCTACCCCTTGATGTGGAAATACATCTGGTTATCACGGCAGGACATGATGAAGGTCATGATGACACACATGCTCTAGGGGAATACTTCTTCAACTGGGTGCCGCAACCCTATATGGGATCAAGTAACTGAATATGGGGGTCATGAAAAATTTGGCAACAGTAAAAGGTTTTATATACCTATTTTATCTACTTGTATACATGGGGTCACATAAGAATTTCTTGGGCAAAAGGGGGTCATGAGTAGAAAAAAAATTAAGAAGGCCTGCTATAGGGCAGAGGGAAGGGAGGGAAGAAAAAAAGGGGAAAAAAGAAAGTTACAGGATAACATTATGTATTTAAAATGAATAGCAAATAATATATAATAGATTTGCAGTTTCATGGACAATCATTTTTTTTCTTTTCTACTATGTTATGGAAACAAATTTTATTTCTTCAGTTCAGAATAAAGTAAGTAAATTTTTTTAAAAAAGAAATTCATCAAGTAGGTAACCAGATTCTCCAGGGATAGAACTTTATATGATGGTAGGTGATTGAGAAGGTATGTAAGGGAAGGTGGGGCCAATCAGGTCCCAAGGACAGCTTTGTCTCCTTTTAGGGAAAATTAATTCATGTTGGGAGAGAAGGAGGAAGAATGGGCCTAGTATATGTTGTGGGAAAATATCAGTAGACATATTGGCTCTATCAAAGGGGAACAAAGGCAAACTTGACCTCCTTCACAATTTTGTTCAGGATCAGTAAGGTTTGTCCATATTCTCCTAGATGATTAGCTTCAAAATCTCCTATGGAAGTCAACCTCTAGTTGGTAAGAAAATGGAATGCCTACTAAAGATGATAATGGAGTGTCCTTTCCTTCATATATGTGGAGACAGAAGAGATTCTTAGTCTTGCCTAAATGGCCAAAGGAAAGTTGAGAGGTGAACAGTTTTCCAGTGAATTTGATGATCTGGATTTTTTTTCACACCAATAGCCTCAATAATGTGGCATTTAAAAGATTTTTCCCCCTTTGCCTGAATTATTTGGATTGTTAACTCAGTAACTGAGCTCATAATGCAATGCCCTCTGTCTGGGTTTGCTTATGCCGATGTTAAAAATTAATGTTCAATAGCAAGCTAATGTGTCAACAAGCTAATGTCCAACTAAGTTTGTACCTGTGTCAACAGCTAATGTTCGGTGTTGGCTGGAGGGTTTTGTCTTATATTTAGTGGAAATGAGAACACCAGAAAACACTTACTTGATGGGGTGATTGCACTTTTGATTTTGTCATTGTATCTTTCTTGGTTGACCTACCTGGTAAATTAAACTGTTCACACTTCACAAGGGTTGGGACCTGCAGTTCTCTATTTCCAGAATGAGCTTTTTTGTTGTTGTTGTTGTTGTTGTTATTTTGTTTTGTTTTGTTTTTCTTTTTTGTTTGTTTTTTTTGGCATACAATGAACTCTGAACATTAAACAGCCCCAAAGGTTAATATGATGTTGGGAATTATACCTATTGCAGAATATTAGCCACAACTACACAGCATACAATGGTATGCTATTTGAGGAATTCAGAAACACCACCAGACAGCAGATTTGGTTGTTCCCATGTGAGTCGGGGTGATTTGAAGCAGAATGGCACCTACTTAGACCAAGACTTACTTATTACTCCCTTTTGCTTTGTCTCAAAGGACACAAATTTAAAATCAGGGAACCAAAGGATCTAAGACGTAGAAGGATCTCAAAGGTCATTTAGTCCAGGGCTGCCACACTCAGAGAGAAATAGCTCTACTAAACCATACATAAGTATCCCTCTGGGCTGCATATTGACTTAGAAAACCACATATTAAAAATATGGTCTATTGCTATTTAAATATTTTGTTAAATATTTCCCAGTTATATTTTGACCTAATTCAGGCTCCCTTGGTAATGTTGGGGTCTGCTCACCCGACTCGCCCCCCCCCCTCCTTCCTTGGAGGTGTGCTTGACATCTCTGAAATCTATACCTGATTTAAAAAGGTTCCAAGCTGGAGACTTGCAAGGTATTCTTCTTGTGGTCTTATTGACATGTTGGGTGATGTTGGTCAAGTCACTTAGCTTCTTTCTCTATGACTCAGTGGTCCAGGTAATTATCTTCACTTAATAGACATAGATCTTTTGCATTATGATTCCAAGACTAACACCAAGTAGTTTTGTATCCTTCATAAGTTACTTTGATTTTCTGTCTCACTTCCCTCATCTCTAAAATGTATATAATATCTGCCTTAGCATACCCATACAGTTGTTGGAAAGATAGAGTAAGATAAGGCAGGCAGCATGGTATAGTGGAATGAGCAATGGTCCTAGGGTCATGGGACCTGAGTACAAATCCCACTTCTGTTACTATTTGTGTGACAGTGGTGTGTTACTTACCCTTTCCAGACCTCAGTTTCTTCATCTTTTGTTTTTGTTTTTTCTTTTTGCAGGGCAATGAGGGTTAAGTGACTTGCCCAGTCAAGTGTCTGAGGCTAGATTTGAACTCAGATCCTCCTGAATCCAAGGCTAGTGCTTTATCCACTGCGCCACCTAGCTGCCCCTAGTTTCTTCATCTTTTTTTTTTTTTTTGCGGGGCAATTGGGGGTTAAGTGACTTGCCCAGGGTCACACAGCTAGTAAGTGTCAAGTGTCTGAGGCCGGATTTGAACTCAGGTACTCCTGAATCCAGGGCTGGTGTTTTATCCACTGCACCACCTAGCTGCCCCTAGTTTCTTCATCTTTAAAATGATGGGTTGGACTAAATGGCCTCTGAGGTTCCTACAAGCTCTAGAATATGATCTATAAATAGATATAAAAGTTATTTTTCTTTTAAAAAACGCAACAACCTAAAAATCCCTAGACAACATAAGGGAATATTATCCCTATTCTCAAAATGTGTCAGAACTATTTTAGCTTAGGGCACCTCTAGGGTCTGCCTGTGTGAGTCAATCTTGGTATATTAGGTTAGTTCGATACTTATGGGTAGACTTGGAACAAGGATGAATGAAAGAAAAAAATTTATTAAGCAATTCAGGTAGTGCACTGGATTAAAGTACTAGTCCTGGAGTCAGGGAGACTCAAATCTGTCCTCAGATACTTACTCGCTATGTGAACTCTTGACAAGTCATTTAACCCTGCTTGCCTCAGTTTCCTCATCTGTACAATGAGATGGAACAGGAAATGGCAAACCATTCCAGTATCCTTGCCAAGAAAACTGAAAATGGGGGCACAAAGGGTAGGACACAACTAAACAACAAACAACAAAATGTATCAGGTATTTTGTTAAACTCTGGTAATGCAAATATAAAAGCAGAAGAGTAACTCACCTGAAGGAATTTTTGTTCTCATAAGAGGAGACAACACAAATTTGGGAGTTATGGTCAGAGAAGGCCGTTTTGGCCTGAGAAGTCACAAGGAGAGTAAATGGAGCTATAAGGCAGAGGTAGTGTTGAATTGATTACTGTTCCCAGGACAAGAAATAGAAAGTAGTCAGGGGAGGTAGAGAGGATGGAGGTACACTCAGCTGGATGTCAGGGGGCGGAGTAGTAAAGCATGGTTAGTGGCTGCACATCTCTGGAGCAGGAGCTAGCTGTCTGCTTGTGAGGCTAAAGCAGAGGAGGCAGCAATTAGGCATTAGGGCAAGAAGATGGTAGTGATATAAGAATGTGCCATTGGCTGGGGCTAAGTACATACCAAGGCTCAATATGAAGCCTTCATGACTGGGAAGTGAGGAAAGGCCCCCATTAGGGAGTTCCTATGAAGTTCTGGGTTGGGAGCAAAGTTGCATTAGCCAGAGCTGGTAACCTAGATAAAGTGATTGAGCTGAGGGACACAAGGAGAAAAATAGGGTAAGTAGAAGAAAGAAAGTTAGTACCGATATAAAAAACAGAATTCAGAGGAAAAGGGAAAAGAAATAATACTGGGTCAGATTGCAGGAAATAAGTCAAGAAGTATTTATAAAGTGCCTATGATGTGCCAGGCACTGTTAATGCTAGGTTAGGGTATGGGTTTGACCAAGAGTTTCCTCCACTTTGCTACACTCAGCTGCATTAGACCATCTTCACCCATCATTTCTCTCCAAACCCCTTATAGCTGGATAGCTGCTGGCAGTGGTTATCCCCAGATGGCTGAAAATGGACTACAAAGCTGGCCTTGGAACTGGGAGCCAAGTTTGGTTGTATCTCAGGGTATAGTTCAACCTAGAAACTTAGAGTCTCAAAGTGATTTGAACTTTCAGAAAAGATTTGAAATCTCAGCTCTGCCACTTTTATGATTTTGGCAAGCCACTTATTTTCCTCATCTATTATAAGGGGGGAGGGGATCAATATTTATTAAGCACCTACTATGTGCTAGGCCCTGTGCTAAGTGTTTGATAAAAATTTTATCCTCACGATAACCTTGGGAGGGGAGAGATCAAGGAAGGCATCTTGGAGGAGGTGGCTGCTGAGTAGAGTCATAAAACCTAAGAAGAATCTGAAAGGTAAAAATGAGGAGGAAGTGAATTCCAGGCAAGGATGATGACTCATGTAAGACACTCTAGTGGGCAATGATGGTAAATTCAGAATTAGTTACTACTCTAGCTTGGTCAGAATGCCTGGGGTGTGAAGGGAGAGAATGGGAACCTGGTCTGGAAATGTAGGTTGGAGTCAGATCATAGGGCACTCTGAATGCCAGGCTATGGAAGTTTTATTTCATTTCTGAAGGCAATAGGGAGCCACTGAAGGTTTCTAAGGAGGTCAATACAGGTTCTCTCACTTCAGACTATGAACTCTACAACTCTGTCTCTGACGCTTATAACCTATGTGACCTTGTCAGATGTGATCTTGTGTCTCTGATGAGTTTTCTCATCTGATAAGTGAGAGCAATACCATATGGTCTCTGAGGTCTCCAGATCTATGATAAATTAATCAGTCAACATTTATTGAGTACCTATAAGCACTGGGGATACAAAAAGAGGCAAAAAGACAGTGTCTGCTCTCAAATAGCTTAGAACCAAATGGGGGAGAGGACATGAAGACAAATATATACAAAGTATGCTATATACAGAGTTAAAAAGGAAATAATTAACAAAGGCATTGGAATTTAAAAGGGTTGGGGAAGGCTTTCTCTAGAAGGTGGGATCCTGTAAGATTAACTTGGATATCTATAACTCTGATTCTAGGAAATGTCCTGAGGCTCTGGGATTAATGCTTGACAGGAAGCAAATAAATCTATGCCCACCCACCACACAGTCACAGTCATAGAAAGAACAGGCATGGAGGGAACAAGGGAGAATCAAGCCATGAGAACACAGCAGAGGGAGAGCAAATGCACTGGAAGCTCAAGTGTCTTCATTGGCCACCATCTTGGCCAATCTTGTAGCCCATATCAGTATTAGGGGATCCCCTGATACTGGTTGTCTCATAGGTTGCTTTTCTTGAACTTTCTGAGAAAGCTTATTTCAGAGCCAGAAGTTTGGGGGATTGTGCAGCTAGGATGTTCTTGCAGAATTGTGGCAATCAGGGATTTTCCTTTTTCTAGCATTTGGGACCCCTCTCCAGCTGCCTTGTCATGTGAATTTAGGCACTTTCTCTCTGAGTTAATTCATTTTCAGTAAGCTGGAGCATCCTCTTATCATCCACTGAACCCATAGGAGACAATTAGCTGGTGCCAATAAACATTAGCATCAGAGGTGCCTCTGGTGATGGGGATCAGATAGATTCTGGCTAACTTTCTCAGGATCATAAAGAGATCAATCAGTCATTTAACAAGCATTTATTAAGGGCAAACTATGTACCAGAGACTATGCTAGGTGCTGGGAATAACAAGAAAAAATGAAATTTTGTCCTCAAGGAATTTATGTTCTGAAGGGGTGGGTTGGAACAACACGTATGTATATTTAAGCAGAGGTGTGCTGATAAATGTTTAACAACTGACTCTTTGGGGGGAAATGTACCCACATCACTTTTAAGTTTAAGATAAAGGAAGCACTAACTAGGAGAAGAGGAAAGGCCTCATTTAAGATGGGCTGTTTGTACTGAGCTTTAATGGAAGCAAAGTGAAGGTGAGGAGGAGGTGCATTCCAAGCATGGAGAAGAACTTGTAGAGATGTGGGGGGGAGGGGGATGGAGTTTGTGTTAGAGGCACAGCAAGTAGACAAGTATGGGTTGGATGTTTGTTAGCAGAAGGGAATAATAGGTAATAAGTCTGTTGAGCTGGGCTAGAACAGATCCTGAAGGGCTTAAATGAGCAACAGAAGGGTTAATATCTTATCCTAGAGGTAAGAGGGAGGCACTGGAACTTTTTAAGCAGGGGAGGGACAAAGTTGGATGTGTATTTTAGGATTATTTTGACAGAGATACTGGAGTGGTTTGCCTTTTCTTTCTTCCTTTCTTTCTTCCTTTCTTCCTTCCTTCCTTCCTCTTCTTCTTCTTCTTCTTCTTCTTCTTCTTCTTCTTCTTCTTCTTCTTCTTCTTCTTCTTCTTCTTCGCAGGGCAATGCGGGTTAAGTGACTTGTCCAGGGTCACACAGCTAGTAAGTGTCAAGTGTCTGAGGCTGGATTTGAACATTTGAACTTAGGTCCTCCTGACTCCAGGGCCGGTGCTTTATCCACTGCACCACCTAGTTGCCCCAGGCATTTCCTTCTACAGCTCATTTTATATATGAAGAAACTGAGGGAAATAGAGTTAAGTGACTTGTCCAGGGTCACACAGTTAGTGAGTGTCTAAGGCTGGATTTGAACTAAGGAAGATGAATTTTCCTGACTTCAGGCTTGGCACTCTCCACTGTGCCACCTAGCTGACCCAGGAATATCACTTAGGTAACTGTATAGAGGAAGGCTTAGAGAGGAGCGGGCAAGGCAGGGTGAACAAGTAGGGGACTTTTTTGATAGTCTAGGTGAGAGGTGTGATATGTACGTAAATATTTAACAACTGGCTCTCCCCCCACCAAATATATACATGACACACTTTTAAGTTTAATCTGTACTACTAGTATTTTCTCCATTACTTTTTTTTTTTTGAGTGAGGCAATTAGGGTTAAGTGACTTGCCCAGGGTCACACAGCTAGTAAGTGTTAAGTGTCTCCATTACTTTTTAAAGTCCAGATGAGTCAACAAGACAATAGATCAAGTCCTGTTTGTAGTATTTAATTACTTCTGAGGTATAAATGATCATATTGAAAATTTAAATTGGTTCTCACGAGCCAGTATGAGCTGACTCCAGCTCATTCCTGGCCTGAATCTAGGGTGTTGGCTATGTGAGTAGAAAGAAGAGAAGGGAAGAAAGAGATATTGTGGAGCAAGAATCACTAAAATCGGACAACTGAAATGATTTGTGAGAAAATGGAAAGTGATGGGTTGGGTGACAATATTACAAACCTATGTTACTGGAAGGATTGCGATGTGTGTGTGTATGTATGTGTGTGTGTGTGTGTGTGTGTGTGTGTGTGTGAGAGAGAGAGAGAGAGAGAAGTAGAAGTAGTAGTGAAAGAAGAAGGAGGAGGAAGAGGAAGAGGAGGAGGAGGAGGAGGAGAGGGGGGAGAGGAGGGAGAGAGATTAGGAAGAGGTATGAGGGATGGGTTTGTGGAAAAGATAATTCTGCTTTAGACCTATTAATTTTTTTTTGGGGGGGGGAGAGACCTGTTAAATTTGAGATGTTTATGTGATATGAGATCTAATTTGAAGTGTCCAATAGAAAGTTTGTGGAGTGGACTGAAATTCACAAGAAATACTAGAACTGGGAGTCTTCTACAAAGAGATGATAATTGAACCCAGGGTAGCTAATGAGATCACCCATAGAGAGAATAGTCTAAGAAATAAGGATGCAGGTTACAGAGCCTTGGATATGCCCAAATTTACTGGGTAGGGCATGAAACTAAGGAATGGTCAGACAGCAAACAGGAAAACCAAGAGAGATCAGTATAACAAAAACCCCCAAAGGAAAGCATATTTAGGGGTTTGGGGGGGATAGGTTAGCAGTGTCAAATGTTATAGAGGAGTCAAGGACTGATAAGGACAGAAAAAAAAGATGCCTGGATTTGACAGTTATGACATTGTTGGTAACTTTCTGGAGAGAATAGCTTTATTTGGTTAGTAAAGGAACTGGAGGCTTACTGAATGTAAAGAACTTTTTCTAGGAAGTTGCCTATGAAAGAGAAGAGACATAAGGGTCTTTAGCTTGAGAGGATAGAGTATGACAGAGAAGGAAGTTTGGCAATTCAAATTGACAAAATGCTAACCAGGAAATCCCTTTCTCTTATTGTTCCTAGAATCCCTTCCCGAGTTGATCTGTAGTGTGAGTTTGGAGATCACCCACTGGGTCATTCCTTTTAGAAATGACACAAGACAGATGTATCCCCATCTTTATGTTCCTAAGAAAGGAGAGAGACACTTTTCTGTAGCGATCCCGTCTGTCCCTGTCTCTCTGTGAGCAGTAGCATGGACTCAGGAATTGGTCTTAGCTAGTTCCAGAGGGGCATCAGTTGAAGAGACTGGCTCTATATTAGGTTTTTGTCTGAGCCTTTATTTTTGAGGTTTCCCCTAACTCTTTTCTAGAGGGAAGCCATCTTTGTTCTCAGAGAGGTGAATGATTAAAGGAAGTAATGCTGGCCAAATATGTGATGCCAAGAACAACATTGGGATCTTATACAATATCTTGCTTTCCCAGTAAATCAAAACACTCCATATGCTTATTTGTGTATTTATCCGTTTTATTACAGCAATGCTCTACTTGCTGTTAGGCCTTAGGCTAAACTAAGGAAATTAAAAGGGGGGAAAAAAAAACCTGGCAGATAATTAAATAAACTCAGTCATCCTCAAAACAGGTGAAGAAGGATCTCTCTCTCTCTCTCTCTCTCTCTCTCTCTCTCTCTCTCTCTCTCTCTCTCTCTCTCTCTCTCTCTCTCTCCCACACACACACCTCCCACCGCCCCATTTTACAGGTAAGGGGACAAAGGTGGGGAAGTCAAAGTCTCTATCTCCCGAGGATTCAAATCTTCCCCATTATCTCCATCTCACCTTGGTAGGGTGTAGGGTACGTTAACACTTTCAGACTATAAGATCTCCATTCAGTATATTACTTTGGTAGATGATTAACTTAAACTATAGTCATACTTCTATCCAAGCTCTGAGTGCTGGCTTACTCCAGTGACCAATTCAACAAACATTTATCAGATCCTTAGTATGTGAGGTATGTGAAGACAACGTGCTATGTGAAAAATTGTGCTTTGTCAGTCAAGGAAAGTTTGGCAAGCATTTGTTACTAAGACAACCTGGAAGATAAGCCAAGAGCCCTATAATATTTAAATAAGAGTAAGCTCCAACATTTCCCTGTGGTTTATTAAGCCTTTGGGATTTATTATGTAATAGCAGACATGTAATAAATGTTTATTAAATTGTATTAACTCTGGCTAGTGAAAACAGATTTCCTTTTGAAAAAGGAGAAATGAGAACTAGAAAAGAGCACAGTTAGTTGAATGCAGAACTGGTTGAATAACTGGACTTTCTAAAGAGAGGTCATTAATAATTCTGTATCACTTGGGAGGGATCTCTCCAAAGGAGTGCCACTGGAATCTGTCTTTGGTCTTGTTCTAGTCAACATATTTATTAAAGACTTGGATGACAGCATAGATAACATATAGTCATATAGCTATATAAGCTTATGGCATAAGCTATATTTGCAAATCACATGCATCTGACAAGGATAGCTAATATGTTGAATGACAGTAAGAGTACAAAAAGATCTTGACAGGCTGCAACACTCTGTCTAGTCTACTTATAATGATATTTGAGAGGGTTAAATGTAAAATCCTATACTTGGGTTCAAAAATTAATTCTCTCCCAAGTCTAGAGACAGGGTAGACATAGATAACAGTTGAAATGAAAAAGATCTGGGATTTTAGTGGATTGGAAAGTTGGTATAAATCAACATGTGGTCTGATAAGCAACAAAGCCAATACAATCTTAGCCTTCATAGTGGGTTAGGCATTTAGAAGAGTGTTGAGAACAAAGATCAGAAAAAAAAAAAAGAACAGAGCTATTTGTCCTGGAGAATTAGAATTGGGAGAGACATGCTAGCTTATTTATTTCTTTTTAATTAATTAATTAATTTTATTTATTTCAATATATTTTTTTTCCCTTTACAATCCTATGCATTTAAAAAAATTTTTCAGGGCAGCTAGGTGGCACAGTGGATAGAGCACTGGCCCTGGAGTCAGGAGTACCTGAGTTCAAATCCGACCTTAGACACTTAACACTTACTAGCTGTGTGACCCTGGGCAAGCCACTTAACCCCAGTTGCCTCACTTTAAAAAAAAAACAAAAAAAACCCATTTTTCTGCGAAGGGGTTGATAGGCTTTACTAGAATGTGAAAAGGGCCCCTGATAAAAGAAAGGTCAACAACTTCTGGTGTAGAATGTTTTTGGAAATCCCTGTGATAATCCCCACAAATCTTCTTGACTGCTTATTGATATAAGAACTGCCTTTAATAAGGCTCAGAACCTTCATATGCATTTTCATAAAAAGACTTGAAGTATATTTGGTTTTTGGGGGTAGCATGTGGGTGTGAATGATTTTCAGTCAAAATATAAATCGATCCTCAAATATAAATGAATTGATATCCAATTCTCCCTTGTTTGGATAAGGAAGAGGGGACTGAAGAAAGCATGAAGGCACCTGAAATCAAGAGACTAGAGGAGTATAGGGAAGAAGGTGTCTGGGGACAGAAGATAGACTTCAGAGAAGGTGGGTACAATTTAGCTTTATCTAGTAAGAAAGAAATTAATGCTGTGAGCCAAATTATTCTTCGTGTGCCTGCCAATCTATGTAGCTCTGATTCAAATGTTTTCTGAAAATCCTGTTGGTTTGTTTATTTAATACAGCTTTGGAAGATCTTGTTCCTAGGTGATTTGCTAATTGAGGTATTATTGTGCCAGATTTTGAATGTAATCCTATGGGCTTTTTTTTTTTTTAATGTTCACTACTTGTTTACCACTTATGAAGCTCATTTGCACAACCACAGCTAAGCTGACAAAGATATCTTCATCCTGTTTTACTCAAATTTCATGACCAAACATAGTATGGGTGCATGGAAAAGGTCCCCCAGTTTGTTTTGGGAAAGTATGTATTACTGGTACCATCTCCTCTTGCTCAACATGAGGAGCTGTCCATCCATCTTATGATCAACTAGTCAACAGAGATGGTCCCCCCTTCACCCAACCTGTGACTCCCATGCTGACATACAATTTCTAGCTGATGCATCATTTTTTGGCTCTTGAAGCAAGAGCCAAATTCTGTATTTTGTGTAGCCCCTCTAGTGTGTTCAGGTATGGAATCTGATATCAAGCCTTATAAAAATAAGGTTTTGGAAGAAGGGGGCATCTCAGGTCATGAAAAAGGTCTGAGAGCTCTGCCTCGGTGGTTTTTCTTGCAGATTGGGTAATTATAATCCCCACACAGCTTTGTCTCTTGAAATTCCTCCAAGTACCAGCCACAATTCCAATTTCCACATGAAACTTTTTCTAATCCAACCAGTTGCTTTGAATCGATGGGACAAACTTGGTATAAACTGCATGTGCACTGGGTGGGCAGGGATGGGCTTCACTGCCTCATATCATCTTTTCTGTAAAGCTACAGAAAAAAAAGCCAGGCAATTATCAGGCAATTAATCAGTATGGGAACCTATCTCCATGGGCCTGAATGAATGAAATAAAAAGCATTTGTTAAGCACCTACTATATGCAAAACACTGGACTAAACTCTGGGGAAACAAATAGGATAGAAAATAATCCCTAATCTCAAGGAGCTCACTTTTGGATCGGAGGAGAAGGTACACCCAGGAGAGTTTTAGCCGCAGGTTAGATGAAAAGGCCCTGTACAAAGGGTAATGCAGTAGAGGGGATGGCAAAGTGAATCCTTTTAGGTTGCACCTCAGAAGGTCTGATGGCAGTGCTGGGGATCTGAAGTGTATGGTGGCAGAGCAGAATTGTAAGTCTTTGTGGTCCCCATCTTACCAGAAGGATTATGTTTGGTGACTCTTTGCTCATCTGAGTAATGAGTGTCGCTGTCCCACAGGGCTCACAGTGACTTGAGGGTCTGGGTGCACAGCCATTTGGAGGAATCTGGGAGTATATCTGAGGGTTGGAGAGGAGCAAAGACTTTGTGTTCCCTTCTAAAGGAGTAGAGATTGGGGAGAGAGTCAATATTCATCCAGGATGGGGGAGGAGGAAGAGGGCTCTGTCTGGAAGGTTTGGGGGAAAGGTTCCTCATAGAGCCTTCTCCTCTTGGGGCCTCCAACGCCTCCACAGAAGATCTTTTCTAGTGTAGCTGTGCCAGACACCCACCTACTACACAGCAGATGGCTGTGCAAGAAGAAAGGCCTCACTAAGTTGGGTTCAGTTTTGATCTAAGGGTAAGATGAGATAAGGCTCCAAATTATGAGTGAATTATAGGAAGGTGACTGGTTCTACTTCCCCTTTGCATATGAGGCTCTCCTTATCCCAGTCTGACATTCTATGACTACATGGTTTATTGGACATAATTAGGCAAAATTACAGAGAAAGTGTCAAGTGTTCCATACTGCTGTGGAGTGGTTTGCCCAGTTGTCTTAAAACCTCTTACCCTTTCATTGCTTTTGGGTACCTGAAGAACAGGCTTGTAGCACCTGCTTTTTCATGCAAGGAGAGGAATGAGTGTGTGTGTGTGTGTGTGTGTGTGTGAGAGAGAGAGAGAGAGAGAGAGAGAGAGAGAGAGAGAGAGAGAGAGAGAGAGAGAGAGGATGCTAATTTCAGAAAGGAATTAGCAGCCAGAGGGACCAGACAAAAACTTCTGCTAAAGGTGGGATTTGGACTGACTTTTTTTTTTTTTTGGCAGGGCTATGGGGGTTAAGTGACTTGCCCAGGGTCACACACCTAGTAAGTGTCAAGTGTCTGAGGCCAGATTTGAACTCAAGTACTCCTGAATTCAGGGCCAGTGCTTTATCCACTGTGCCACCTAGCTACCCCTTGGACTGACTCTTGAAGAAAGCCAGAGAAGCCAGGAGGCAGTGGCAAGGAGGGCAAGTGGGTCAAGCACGGGGGACAGCCAGTGAAAAGACACAGAGGTCCTGTGTTCTCTGAGGTCCTCTCAAGTTATTTTCAGAGGACAGCTGCTTTATCCCTTTATTTTTGCTGCTCTATGGTCACTTCATGGTGATTTTCTGTCTGTTTGTGAAGGAAAATCTAGAGAGCATGGAAATTTCTGACTTATTCCACCATTTCCCCCAGGATGAATTTTATTCCCTAAATTAAAAACAAAATAAAATTCAAAAAGACAAGACATGGAAATGGGAGTTGGAATGTCACGGGTGAGGAAGAGCAAATAGGCCAGTTTAGCTGGATCACAGAATGTACAAAAGGGAAATAAAGTACAACTTAAGAAGACTGGAAAGAAAGCCAGGGACTAGGTTATGAAGAGCTTTAAATGCCAGACAACTGAAGTGACTGAGCACTCTGGCTCCCTCTTTCTCTGTCTTGTTCTTTCTGTCTCTTTCGCTTTCCCTTTCCTTGTTTTTGCTCAGCTGTAGCTAAGCAGGCTGCCCAGTGGATTTGTATCAATAAGAAGCAATCAGAAGCGGCTATAATGCTCCCAATCAATATATAATTGCATCAGGGTTATTCCATTACCTTAGGCCTCTCCTCACTGATTACCGCTGAGGCTTGGTGATTCAAGAAGGCTTTTTTTTCCCCAGACTTCCAGACTTGGCAATAGAATGTCTGTGATAGTTGTCATCACATGTTGGTGCCTGGAGAGTCTTCTTGGCTCAAAACTCAGAGGATCTCAAAGGTCATTGAGTGTACGCTCCGGCCTGATGCAGAAATCCCTTCTTTGGAATTCCTCAAAGCCATCATACAATTTCACGGAATCTTATTAGATTTTGGATCCTGAAACTGGTGCCTGCTGAGTTTGATGCCACTTACAGGTTTTTGTCCTTTAAAAATCCAATGAATGTGCCAATTCTGACTTTATCCAAGTCAGTGATAAAAACATTAAGCAGTGTGAAGCTAAACACAGATCCCTGAGGTACACCACTGGAGACCTCATACAAAATGAATATGGAACCAGTAATTGCTATGTTTTGGGTCTGGTCATTCAACCAGTTCTGAATGCAGCTGAGCATAATATTGTTTAAGCTAATCTTTCCTTCATTTATGTAACAGTAGCATGAGATAAGATGAGAAGCAATGTGACATAATGGGAAGTGTTCCAGGACTCAGAATCATGAAAATTTGAGACCTGCTTTAATATACCTTGATTGCCTGACCCTGGCAAGTTACCTAACCACTTAGCACCCCAGGCAACTATTTAAGGCTATAAATTGGAGAAGAACTGTTCATCTGTATTAGTAGAGGGAGTTTCTTCATTGGGAGTTCCTTATATAAATGAAATTACAAGTCGGCTTAAAATATTATACTTTATTAAATTCTTTGGTAAAATCTAGGTAATCTATAGCTACAGCATTCCTCTGATTGACTAGCTTGGTAAACCCATTTAAAAGGCTGAATGAATATATAAGGGTTGAAAGATGAAGATTTGTTAATGATCAAATGAATATGAGAAAAGAGAGACCCTTCTTACAGGAAGAGGCAGGTTCTCCTGGACAAAACCTAGTTCAAACTGCATGGCTGGGTACAGAACAGGCAATGGCACAGGATTCCCAACCTAAATTGCTGTGGGTCAAGCTTCAGGGTCTCAATACTAGAGATGAAAGATCTGGTCCAGTTTTTATAGGCTGATTCCAATCAACCCTGAATGCTTAATCCTATTTGGGAACTTTATACACATTCAGGGATTATTTGACTTTATTTTCTTTCTTTTTGAAACAAATCTACTTGTCCCTATTGTTGAATGAACTTGGAACTCTATTCTGTGCATTGGTAGGGATCCTTTGGGCAGATACTGTCTGGACCTTCAGGGGAGTCATCCTATGTACTAAGATAAAGATGGAAGAGTTTCCACCCAAGATAGTCTGGTTTCTCACTGTACTGGGATTAAACCCGATCTGTATGCATAACTTTTAGTGGAAGAGGAAGAGGGTGGACACCTCCTGGATCCTTGAAAATAGATTTTTGTAGTTAAAGAGGCACCAATGGTCATTTCTCAGTGGGGAGAGCCCTACCTGTTCTGGGAACACGGCTCAGTCCATACCTTCTCGGGAATTGGAAACTTGGTTTTCCCTTTATATTTCTTTTCCTTTTTGTCCCCCTTTAAAAATTGTTTTATTCCTTTTTTCATTTTTCTTTATTTGCTTGGATTGTAACAAGTCTGTCTCTTTTCACTCAGGCAAATGATAACTTCCAATAATCTTTGTAAAATGTTTTTGTTGAATTTGTGTAACTGTATTTCAGGGGGTGATTATGATCACTGCTTGTAAGCTTGGGATTGTTTAAGAAGTATGCCATATTAACTGTTTTGAGACTCTTCACCATAAAGCACTAGGGAAGGGACTTGAAGGGACAATATTTCGGACATCAAAGAACTTTCAAGGATTAGAGATATGGGTAAATTTGCAGAATACTTCCCAGCTGAATTGCCTAGGATAGCAAATATTTTACTGGGTGAAGAGTGTAGTGAGGATGGATGACCCCATATGAGTTCTTATCAGCTATTTCTATGTAATAATAAATCACCTATCCCATACACATTTTGTGTTTTTTGCATTGGGTACCTTTTTCTCCCCTATCTACATTGGGAAACAATTGATAAACCATAACTATTACTACAATTAGCATCATCCCAAAGTGGTTGTTTGTAAACCAGCTAATGACCATGAGAAGTCTAATTATGATAAGCAGAGGTCAAGTTTCCTTAAAACTGATTCTGGCACAATCTGCAATGGCTAGGCACAGAGCAGGGAGGGGATCAAATGCCACTGTAATAAATGCTCAGCCCCTGTAAACTCAGCTGAGTCTGAGTCTCTCTCTATGATGGAAAGGAAATAAGGCCAGTCTCTCATAGCCTATTTTTCATGAAGCCATGTTGGCTCTTTGTAATCATCACCTCCTTTCCTTGATTGTTACTAATCATCTTTTTTTTTAATTTTTGTGGAGCAATGAGGGTTAAGTGACTTGCCCAAGGTCACACAGCTAGTGTTAAGTGTCTGAGGCTGGATTTGAACTCAGGTCCTCCTGAATCCAAGGCCAGTGCTTTATCCACTGAGCCACCTAGCTGCCCCCAGTAATCATCTCTTTATTGATCTGTTCTCAAAATTTCTTTTGAATTGAAGTCAAGTTCACTGGCCTCTTGTTGGCAGACTCTGTTCTCTTCCTCTTTGGGACCTTTCTCCACTCCCGTGGTATCATCCTCATTGTCTACAATCTTCTAATGATGGTGGCTCAGCATCACACATATCAGTTAATTTAAGACTCTAGGATGTAGTTCATCTGGGCCAAGAGACTTGAATTCATTAAATACTCTCTTACCATCTCCTAACTTATCTTGGAATGAATTCCATATTAGCTATTTTTATTCTTTTCTTTTCAGGACAAAGGTCTTTCCTTGTGGCTGAAAAAACTGAAGTAAATGGGAATTTCAACACTTCACCTTCTCTGTGTTGTAAGTTATTATTATCCTGACTACCTCGGACAGTGGTCTTAGCCTTTCTTTGAGCTTTCTCATTTCCCCAAACAAACAAATGCACTAGACTTTTTAATTGTACTTAGCTTCCCATGGCAACTTCATCTCTTTCTGGGATTTTACACTCCTGGAACTATTTTAACAAGGCGGTCCTACATTCTCATATCAATCCTCCATGGATCCTTCTTTCTATCTCTTCTACTTTTTAAAAAGTCTAAGCTTTTTGGTGAGTTCCCTATATCACTCTTGTCAGATACCTTCTATTTTTTTTCATCCTCATTAGAAGTGGTTCTGTTTGTATCTTCAGAGTTTTATTCTTGTAAGTTCTGCCCCTCCTGGGCTGATTTTCTTTATATAACATAGTCTGTTGTCCAAGACTTCATGTCTTCTGTCCCACATTGGCTATACCTGCTTTATCCTAGATTCTATGGCTGTGGACCTGGCTTTATTGGCCCCTCAGATTAAAAAAGTTATTCTCCATTCTCTGCCTAGCTCAAGACTTTTTCTTTTTTCTTTTCTTTTTTTTAGAATATTAAGTGCATCTTTTTGATTATGCCAAGTATTAGCATATTTGCCATTTTGTACAAGAAAACTTGATTAAAAGAAAAAAAATGAAAGAGTGAAAAATAGCATGCTTCATTCTGTTCCATCAATATCTGTTCTTTCTTTGGAGGTGGATAGCATGCTTCATCATTAGTCCTTTGTGATCGTCTTGGATCTTTGTGTTGTTGAGAAAAGTCAAGTCATTCACAGTTCTTTATCAAACAATATTGCTGTCTCTGTGCACAATGTTCTCTTGGTTCTGCTCACTTCACTATACATCATTTCATACATGTCTTTCCAGGCCTTTCTAAAGTCATCCTGCTTGTCATTTCTTATAGCACAATAATACTCCATCAAAATCATACACTACAGTTTGTTTAGCCATCCCCCAATTGATGTAGCCCAAGACTTTTTCTCTTTGGGCTTCAGGTTGTCTGCCCAATAGGCAGTGTATGGGCTGGGCCATTTCTTGAGGTCTTAGGGGCCCACAATTGGGAATTTATTTTCTCTTCTCCATACTGTCTTATTTTTGTCAGTGTAGAATCCTTCCTCTGGCCACTGGTCAATTAGCATTGCCCTTATTTAACATTTGCCATTCTACCTGCTATTCTCAATTGGCATCTGACCCAGACCACATGTTTTAAATGATCTTGCTTCCCTCTCTTTCTCCTCCCTACATTGTCTCAAACATCCTAATGACTTCTGATTGAACTTCTTTTCTTTTAGAAGACCAGACCCTGCACAGTTTTCATATCTTGCTCATCAGTAGTGCTGTGATAACAGGCATATCCTTAAGAAAAATTTCACTGAATACAATATCTTGATCCTTCCTTCTTTAATTCTCTCTTCTGAGTGATGGTCATAGCCTCCAGCTTGGACCCCATTCCCTTGGAAAGATTTCCTTCATCTGGCCTTTAAAAATAGTATTGTTGAACTAGAGCTTGAAGGCACTTTAGAAGGAAAGAGGTCTAAGCTGTTCATTTTACACATGAGGCAGTGAGGTGAAGCAGTAGATAGAGCTTGGAGCTTCAAATCAGGAAGACTTGAGTTCAAATCCAGCTTCAGACACTTACCAGCTCTGTGACCCTGTACAAATCATTTAATCTCCATTTGCCTCAGTTTTCTCAACTGTAAAATAGGGATAATAATTGCACATATCTGCTAGGGATATTGTGAGGCCCAAATTATAGAGAATATTTGTAAAGTGCTTGGCACAGTGCCTGACACACAGCAGGTTCTTAATAAATGAAGTTCCCTTCCCCTTCTAAATGGGAAACCTGAAGAACAAAAGTGTGGCCCAAGCACATGCATGTAGAGACAGAATTTAAATTCAAATTCACTTATCTACCTATTTATCTATTTATTTATTTAATTTTAATTTTTAAATTTTTGTTGGTCCTCCAACTTTAAATTCAGCACTCTGTCCAATGCAGTGTACTGTATCCCTAGGATCGAAGGATTTAGAGGCAGCAGTAGTTGTGGGAACAATAGATTTTGAGCCAGAAGCCTCACAGTCACGTCAGAAGACCTGGATCCCAAACCTCTGACTTCATGCATGACCTTGTATAAGTCACTTCCCTCTCTAAACTTCAGTTTCCTCATTTTTAAAACCAGAGGCTTGAGTATTAGACCATCTTCAGAGTCCCTTTATACTATAATTACTCTGAGACTTCTAAGAATTGTGATTTTATCAATAAAGATATTCCCTCCAATAGTGTAGGTGAAACACATCTACTTCTTCTCACTCTATAGGATGCTAATCTACATCTTCCTATCACTCTTATCCACTGAGAACAGACAGAATGCTGGGGCCATTTCCCTCCAAATCTCTTGGCATCATGGAGATGCCAATGCAGCATGTGGACCATATGTAAGTTTTTCTTGCTATTGCCAGTTCATTGCCTTTGTTTTTTTTTAGTGAGGCAATTGGGGTTAAGTGACTTGCCCAGGGTCACACAGCTAGTAAGTGTTAAGTGTCTGATGCAGGATTTGAACTCAGGTCCTCCTGACTCCAGGGCCAGTGCTCTATCCACTGCACCACCTAGCTACCCCCAGTTCATTGCTTTTTAAAAGTTATATACCTCTGACTATATCTTATGATGTTTTTCCTGCACAACTTCTTTTAGTAAGAGGTTACAGCCTATTCACACTCGCTATTAGGCTCTGCATTGCTGTTGGGTAAACCAAAACTTTAATTTTTTAGACACAGTGATGTTCCATGACTAATCACAGCCATATGACATTGTAAGAAAAGCATTGATGTTTAAAATTGACCTTTATTTCAGGAACATGTTTAGGGTAATTAAAAGCACTGTGTAACTAGTTATTCTCTTTCTCTCTCTCTCTCTCTCTTTCTCTCTCTCTCTCTCTCTCTCTCTCTCTCTCTCTGTCTCTCTCTCTCTCTGCCTCTCTCTGTCTCTCTCTCTGTCTCTCTCTCTTTGCAGAGCAATGGGGGTTAAGTGACTTGCCCAGGGTCACACAGCTAGTAAGTGTCAAGTGTCTGAGGCTGGATTTGAACTCAGGTCCTCTGGACTCCAGGGGCGGTGCTTTATTCACTGTGCCACCTAGCTGCCCCTGAAACTGGTTATTCTCAATCAGTTCTGAGCTCAGCTCATTACCCATTTATAATACCTGTCCAAGATGGACTATCTGTACATGTTGTCCATCCAATTGCACATCATAATCTGGACAATAGACTTTCTTCATCCACTTGATTTTTTTCCCAGGGTGGATTAAGATATGCCACATTCTTTTGACTGATTATAGATCTCATTTCAGAAAGTTTGCAATGTGATGAGGCTTGGTGCAATGAATACCACGTTAGTCACACATAGAAGAATCTGATGGACTTGACCAATGATAGAGAATTCCACCTTGACTTGGATTTTTTACATGACATTCTCTGAGATAGAGGCAGTTATTTTTGTAAGCAATGGTCTCCCTGGTTTATACTTTGCATGACATTAATAACCAGGGAGCTATCAAATGAAATTCTCTTTGCTGTTGCATCTTTCAAGTAATCTTGGACAGTTTTAATATTTGCCCAGAAGACATCTTATTAGAGTATATAGATAACATATAGGGATGCATTTTGCATTACTGAATCAAATGCTTTCTTTAAAATAGCCAATTATAGTGGCATTTTCTGTTCTTTACACTTTTTGTCAATTGTATGATTTACACATGCAGTCTGCTGTAGGATATAATCTGTAGAAGCCTGTCTGTTCTCTTACCAAATCTTCACCAAAGATGAATGCATGCATAAATTATTTTCATGAATATGTTGTAGAGATGGGTAAATTAGGTGTAAAGACTAGTAGTTACTGATATTTGTTGTCTTTTGGTGGGAGATAATAGGGCCACAAATGTTTTCTAAATCTTTGGTATCTTCTTGTCTTTCAGGTATCTTGAGAACTGATCCCTCAAAATTTGGTTGTCTCTAGCCTGGATCTCCTCTGTATCGACTTGGTCCAGTGCTTCTATTTTTCCTAGCTTTGTTTCTGCTAGTGTTGTTTGTGCTTTTAATGTAGCACATCAAGAAAAGCCAGCTGTTGTGGCTACACTGTCATTGATGGAGAAATGAGTTTGTTCTTGAAATCTTGTGAGATGTGTACCATTTTTCAGCTGTTCATTGTCTCTTTTCAATTTTATCTGTAAATGCCCTTGGATGACTTGACTTAATTGGGTCTTTTGTCAAGCTTTCTGTAAACTTGCTTTTTTCTTGCCTCTCTTTTGGCTGTTTTATCAGGTAATATGGCTCATAATCTTCCACCATCCTCCTTGATAAGATTTTACAAGGAAGTTTTTATTGTGATCCAGCATTGCCCTTCCATGCCATAATTCTACACTTGGCAAGTAATTTAACTGTTTGTTGGCTGAGCTAGTTTCCAGTTTTGGGTTTCTTTATAGTGGCAATTGATCTTTATCCTTTTATCTTCCTTAGTTTATAGTGAGAGTCCATGTTGATTTTTAAAAAAAAATATGAAATGATTTTTCATTGTTAATACCTAGTTTAGATAGAACAAACTGTAATTGACCCCAATGCATACCAAATCTTCTCATTTTTTAATTCTTTAAACTTCCATGGCCAAACCATTTATCACCAAATATCCAGACTGGTGCTCATGAGTCCCTCTTTACTTAGGTAAATTGGTCTTCAGAAAGCATCAATAGCTTATTATCAGTACTCTACTCAGTATAATTTTAGCATTATAGCAACTATTAGAGCTTGGGTTGCACTGGCATAGCCTGTGAGAACCCACATACAGCAATAAAGCATTAGAATAGGATTGTTATTGTTATTCAGTTGTTCTGTCACTTCCAACTCTTCATGACCCCTAGTTTTTCTATATAGCAAAAGAGAAGTCCTCATCTATACACCCACAGTCAACAGACCTCTCTCCCTTCCAGTGGACAACCCTTCCCCAGGTTACTGTGTGGTCATCATAATTTATCCTGAATGGAGTCCTAGAAAATGGTCAAGATTTGCTTCTCTACTACCAGCTCCTTCTGGCAGACCCTCACGTGACTCCAATTTCTTCTACTCTTTATCCCTGAACTATTTTATTTCTTTATTTATTTTGCTTCCCATCTTCCTCCCCATGCCACTGCTATGCCTTTCTGTATTAATTTATGCTGCTTTAAAGTAATTCCAAATTGCTTGGATAGGGGAAGGGGTAAAACCAGACATGCTGTTTCATTTAACAATACCCGCTCCAGACAGGAGCTGGGGAAGGGCCAGACCAGCTCTTCTCAGTGCACATATACACATTGGTGATATCTACTTTTCAATGATAGACAAGCATATTCCCTTCACTTAAAAATCAGGCCAGGGTTATATCACCATACTTCAATTCAAGTAATTCAACAAGCATTGATTAAGTGCCTATGACACATAAGGTCCTGTGTTGGACACAAAGGATACAAAGATTGCATACAATTAACTATTATACCACCAGGTATAGTGTAATAAGCGCAAAAAGATGTCTAGACACACACTTTGAGAAATCTATGGCAAGTGGGATCACTTGAAGCTAGACAATCAGGGAAGGCTTAATGAAGGGGGTGGTGCCAAATTTGGGATTTGAAATAAGGGAAGACTTTGAAGAGGCAGAGATAGAAGGAAAGGGAACTTCAATCCAGACATGGGGGAAGAGGCTAGCAAAGCCATGGGGATGGGAAAGAATGAAATTAAATGGGAGGTGATGAGCCACCTTGTGTAAGCTAAAGTTATAAAGGGATGTTGGAGCAAGATTGTTGAGGGCTTTGAATGTCAGAAATGGAGTTTGAATTTTATTTGGCTGCCACTTAGCAGGTTCCCCCCACCCCCCACATCAAACCTGTCCTTTATCTTTGTGTAGGATTTGATATTTTCAAAGAGTTTACATCCACATATATGTGTATTTATCTAGGTGGCACAGTGGATAGAGCACTGGACATGGAGTCAGATAGACATGAATTCAGATCCAGCCTCAGATCCTACTGGCTGTGTGACCCTTGACAAGTCATTTGCAAAGGGCTTAGCACAATGCCTGGCACATAGTAAGCACTATATGTTGTTGTTGTTAATCTACCTTGCCCTCTCCAAGTCTGACACTAACTTTACAAGCAAGGAAGATTACTATGTTATTTTGTATTACTTATCTATTACATTGTTATCATCTGGCAGATTATAAAAGTCTCTGAGAAGCTGAAAAGGAATATCCCACAGAAGACACTGGAGAGCCAGACACATGATGGTTTGAACAATTTGTAACAGAATCAATGAGAAATTTGAAAGAAGAGTAAGCATGAAAGATGTAATTAGGGAACTGTATGCTTGGAAGAGAAGATGGGCAGGTCAAAGGGCAAGGGTGAGGGACGATAGGTGGACAGTCAAAAGTACTCCATTGGATGCAAGGAGAAATCAAGAAAGGCTTCTAGCATCCTGGGTGGATCCCCTGTGGTAAGCTTATGGGACAAGAGAAATGGGCTGCAATCTGCATCCTTAGAGGGAACTTCCAAAGTGATGAGATCACAGATCCATTTCTGTATTTGAGAAACAACCCTTAGTTATAGGAAAATGCCTTGCCAGGATTACATAGTTCTTTAGTGGTAGAGCTGAAACAAGGTCCCATGCTTCCTGAAATCTCTGTGTTCCTCCAGCCCTCTGGACTCATCTGTCTCTTTGCCTAACTAGCCTCAGCTTGATCAGTGGTGGAGACTTGTCTGATCTTTAGTTTGTGTCACAGAAGGCTCCTCACCCAGGACACTGCTGGTGCGTTTGGCGACATCCTCATTACATTCTGGCCTGGATTCATGTCGATGCCTCCTGTCACCTTGCCACCTTGATCGCATGTTATGCTGTCAGTTCCTGGAGCTCAGGAGCTGACAGCCTGACATTTGCTCTCACTATATCACGCTTCACTGCAGGCCTGGGAGCCCGACCCCAACACTTTCCTGCCCTGGATGCCAGTGGGTGCCTGCAGCAAAGGGACCCACAAGGGAATCTGGGCTTCCTGAGAGATGAGGGAGGAGCTGTGTAATGACAAGATATAACCCAGCTTGGTTGTCCTGACCACAAAAGAAACTCTTCCTTTTCTCTCTGAAGGTCCTTAGCAATGAGTGAGTGCTAAATGTAAAAAGCAAAGCAAAGCAAAATCAAACAAACAAACAAAGCTGTCTGGAATCTGAATGGAAAATTTATTGAGAACTGTTCATTTGAAGACACTACCCTTGATGACAGAGGCAGTTGGGGGCAGTGCTCTCTGCTGGGTTCACAAGGTTAGGAAAGGCAATTTAAGGAGCTACCAACCTATGCCATTGCTGCCATTTCTGACTTGTGATTCTTCATCTCTAAGTAAACTTCATCTTCCTGATTTCCTCACTCTAAGCCCAGGGCCAGTAAGCATTGTTAGAGAAGGTAGAAGAACAGATTTTGCACGTTGATGTCACACAGCTGGGACCTCATTGCTGCTTGGTGCTATCTTCTATTTGATAATATCCAACACCTATCTCATTCTCCACTGAGAGATTTCTCAACCTTTTCCTTTCCTAATTTCCCTCAGAATATTCCTATTCCCCTATATTTATAGCAGGCAATTTCACCAGTTACTTCATTAAACCCATTTGTCAAGATCTCCTTAGTACCCCTGTTCCAAATCTCAAAACTTCTTAGCAGCATCGCCCACTTCTTCCTTTCTCACAGAAGCTAACATCTTTAGGTCCCTTCTGTCTCTGAATCTATGATCTTCTGAGCCTATCTATGCCCTTGATACCACACTCTCCTAAGTTCTCATCAGTTATCCCTCTCTCATTCATCTTGAGTCTCTTCCTCCTTCCTGGTTTCTTCCTATGTGCATAAAAATGTGCTTAGGTATCCCCAAACCTTTAAAGATAATTTCCTTTGCCTACTCCACCTTTACTATTAAACTTTTTTTTTTGAGCAGTAAGACACTCTGATTCTTTCCTCTGTTTTACCTCTCATATTCAATCAGTCACCGAGTCCCATGAATTCCATTTCCACAACAGCTTTGACATCCATCACCTCCTCTCTGTTTGCATTGTTATCATCCTTGTTCAAGCCCTTACTGTTGCCTGCCTATTTTACTGTAATAGCTTCCTGACTAGTTTTCTGACATCTACTTTCTCCCCTTCAATTCATGCTTCAAACCCCTATCATGCTAATTTTCCTTATGTACAGATCCAATAATGCCTTTCAAAATCTTCATTTGGCTTCTTACTAATCAGTGAGTAAAGTTCATACCTCTTCCCGGGCATTTAAGGCCACCCTAATACAAACACACCGCATGATACTACTCTTCTTCCCTTTCTACTCTCCACTTAATCTGGACCATTTTCTGCCCTCCAATCATGGCCTAGAACCTCCTCCTTGTATGCCTTTGATTAGAGTGTTACCTATTTTTAGAATGACCTCACTCTTCTTATTTACTTTATGGATTCCTACCCATATATTAGATTCCAATTCAAATGTCACCTCCTCAAATCTTCTTAATAGTGATTTTTCTTCCTCCTCAAACCTCATATAGCACTTTATTCTGTGCCCACTTAATAGAATCATCATGTAATATCTTTAGTTATCTGAAGTTGTGCCTTATTCCCCTACTAGACTATAAGTTTCATGAGGGCAAGGACTATATGTGTATACTATATGTATACTTTGTACCTCTCCTAGCATGTAGCATCTCCACATAGCAGTTAATCAATCCATCAAATCATCAATTCATCAGCATTTATTAAGCACTACTATATGCCAGGTATAATACTAGGTACTGGGGATAAAAAAAGCAAAAGCTAACCAGACACTCCCTAAGTGCATGGTACTTTTGGAGGGAGGCACTAGGAGGTTGAGGGATTAAAGAAAAGACATTTAGGAAGTGGCCTTTGAGCTGAACTTTGAAGGAAATTAGGGTCTCCAAAAGGTGGAGGAGATAAGTAGCAAATGGCTGCCAGACAATGGAGAGCAGATATGCAAAGGTGAGAGGTGGGAGATGGAATGTCACATGTGAGAAGTATCATGAAGACCAGTGTGTCAGGATGAAAGAGTGTGTGAAGTAGGCTGTATGATTTGTTGACTGATTCAGAGAAGGAAGAAAGGAAAGAAAGAAAGGAAGAAAGGAAGAAAGAAAGAAAGAAAGAAAGAAAGAAAGAAAGACAGACAGAAAGAAAGAAAGAAAGAAAGAAAGAAAGAAAGAAAGAAAGAAAGAAAGAAAGAAAGAGAAAGAAAGAAGCAAAGAAACAAAGAATGAGAGGGAAGGAAGGAAAGAAAGGAGGAAAAGAAAGCAAGGAAAAAAGAAGGAAGGAGGTACATGGAAGGCTAATGGATTTCATGAAATGCTATGTCTAGATTCAGGAATAATAAGGAAAGGAACTGACAAGATAAAATACACATATATATATATACACACACACACATATATATACACACATATATATATACATGCATAAATATGTATATATCTTATCAATCTCTATTTACTTTTTTGAGGTTTTTCCTTTTGTTCTGATTCTTCTTTTACAACATGACTAATGCAGAAATATGTTTAATGTGATTGTACATATATAACCTATATCATATTGCTTTATGTCTTGGGGAGGGGGAAGGGAGGGAGAAAAATTTGGAACTTAAAATATTATAAAAATGAATAATGAAAACTATCTTTACATGTAACTAGAAAAAAATTAAATACTATTAAAAATCTCTCCTCTCTCCCCTCTCTCTCCCTCCCTCTCTTTCCTTATCTCTGTCTCTGTCTTTGTCTCTGTGTCTTTGTGTCTCTCTGGGTGTCTCTCTGGGTGTCTGTCTGTCTGTCTGTCTCTGTCTCTCTGTCTCTCTCTCCTTGAGGGACACCCAGAATTAGTGAGAGTGACACGGAGGAAAATTTGACAAAGGAGACAGGTAGGGGAAGAGTCAAGGGAGCCACAATAGGTAAGGGAACTAGCTTTCATATAGCACCTACTATGTGCCAGGCATCGTACTTTTACAAATTTTATCTTATTTGATCATAACAAAAACCTTGGGGGCAAGTGCTATTATTACCCCCATTTTACAGTTGGAAAAACTGAGACAAAGACAGGTTAAGTGACTTGCCCAGGGCCACAGCTAGCATGTATCCAAGGCTGACCTGACTCTAGGCGCAGTGCTCTATCCACTATGCCACCTAACCCTCTCTACAATTGTGTGAAAACCTGGAGAGAAGAAAGTTTCCAGTCAAGTAAATGTCTGAAGCAGGGTTTGAACTTAGCTCTTCCTAACTCCAAGTCCAGCAACCTAGCTAACATGCCACCTAACCGCCTAGGCATATGTGGTAGGCAATGGGTACATGTTTGTTGAATTGAATTGACCTGAACTGGGAATGCTGGGATTCCAACCCTACTAAGCTGGGCAATAATGGGACATAGTAAGAAGTGGACCCTAGGGGTGGGGTGGGGTGGGGGCAGGGAGTGTTGTGTGAGGAGGCACAATTACTTCTCCAGTTGAGCCTGCCAGAGACCATAAAAACCTCCATGTATGAAATTAGCTTGATTCTGTAAAATAGTTACATCAAGGCGGCTGTCAGGAAATCAATAGCACACTGTAATTATGCCCATAAACATGCTGAAGAAGCAGGAGGGGTCAAAGGGAAACGAGGTGGGTGAGGGAGGGAGGGGGTATGACTGCTGGGAGGCCTTTGCAGAGATGACTCACTTAGCTACTAGATGACAGTGCCAACTCCAGAGGAATCTAGCCCCTTGCTTCTGCTAAAACAGTCAGCAAGAGGAAGGTGAAAGAAAGCCTGACCCCCATCAGAGAACTGAGCTGTATGACTTGGGGAAGTGGGAAGAGTAGGAAGGGGGTAGGAGTTAGGCAGGGGGATTGATGTTGTGGCTCTTTGATTAAACATGAGGAGGAGGGTGATGTTTGTTTGTCAAAGTAATATGCATGAGGTTGCCTCGAAAATCTCTAGATACTGGTTAGGATTCGTTTTCAAGGCACAAAGCCTTTAATTTCTGTAACTGCCTACAAGTGGACAGTGGTCCTCATTTAGGCTACTGGAGCCCAGGCCAAGCAATTAGGCTTGTCAGGAGCTCAGCATTCTCATAGCTTCCTTCTGACTGCCGCCTCGCGGCCGAGAGGCCACTAGGCTTCCTGCTGTAACTTCAGTTACTAACAATCTTCTCTGTGTCACAGCTACAGCCCAACCCACAGCTCAGCTGCTGGCCTAACCCAGAAGCAGCTGGGTAGCCACTCTATGTTTATATACAGAAGGCATCTTAGTGCTAGTGATTCTAATTGGCCCTAGCTTTACTGAGGACATTTGGCAGAGTGGTGCCCCTGGGCATAGACTAAGGAGGAGGCTTTTGCAGGAACTCGTAGCTGAGAAATATCACATCTTCCATTTCTGGTAGATCTTTACTATGTAGATGAGGGTGTTTGTTTTCCTGTGTATCAGAATGTCAGGCATTCATTGGGGGAGCTGTATCAATTTCTATGACCTTAGGAAAGTAGGGACCATTCTTTTTGACAAGAACACCAGAGTAGTTCACCATTTCCTTTTCCAGGTCATTTTACAGATGTGGAAACTGAGGCAAACAGGGTTAAGTGACTTGGCCAGGGTGCTGCTGGTTTTTGAATGCCTTGGTTTGGTCTAAGGTGGATAAGTAGGCAAGGGTGTAGTCACAAGAGAGGAGGAAGATGAGGATGTAGCACTTTAAGGTTTTTAAAGAGCTTTATATATGTTGTATTATTTGATCCTCACATCCACCCTGTGAAGTAAGTGTTATTATTACCCCCATTTTACAGATGAGAAAACTGAAGCTGAAAGGGGTTAAGTGAGTTGTCCAGAGTCACCTACCTAAAAAGTACTTGAGGCAAGATTTGATCTTACAGGTGTTCCTTATTCTAAATACAGCAATTTAATCATTATACTACTTAGAATTGGCTCTAGACTAGTCTGACTGGGTAGCTATTTTGGAATATGGTTCTAGAACCTACTTGTTTCTAAAAGGAAATAAAAGTACTTAGGGAAAAGATAGTCCCTAAATAAGACTTTGCTCCAGACATGGATTATGAAGAAGAAAAAATAAAATAGGGAGTGGAGAGAAGCCAGGAAGTTGCTTGAGGTCTCCCAAATTTCCCTCAGAAGGAGCTTTCAATCAAGTCTCTAAATGGATTCTGGAGCTACAGAACCTACAAAAAGATAGAGTGAAACAACCTTCTGGCTTAAAATAATTAGGATTTCAGGAAAGGTCTGTCTCACTTGGGTAAAAAGGGGAGTGCAGCATGGTGCACAGGGTGTCTAGGCAGGTCAGTGGGGGACTCTTAGCAACAGCATAGCTCAGCAACTGAGGCTCCTAGGTCCTCGCTAAGCACACTACTGGCACAGCAGGCCAGTTGAGAGGTCCCAGCCCCAATGCAGAAAGTGATCTGCCAGCCAGGGTATCTGCGATAAAAAAGGTGCAACTAGGCTGGGCCACTCCAATGTAGTGAGCAAGCCTCAAGTCACTGAGGCCTCAGAGCAGAAAGCCAGTGTTCAGGCCCACACAATCAAAAATTTCATCAAAGACAATGATAATAATAAGACAACATAGCAAAACTTATGGGATACAGCCACAGCACTTCTTAGGGGAAATTTTATATCTCTAAATGTCTACATGAATAAAAAAAAAAGAGATCAATGAATTGGGCATGGAACTAAAAAAGCTAGAAAAAGAACAAATTAAAAATCCCCAATTAAATACAAAATTATAAATTCTGAAAATCAAAGGAGATATTCATAAAATTGAAAGTTAAAAAACTATTGTACTAATAAATAAAACTAAGAACTGGTTTTATGGCAGGGGACCAATAAAATAGATAAACCTTTGGTTAATTTGATTAAAAAAAGAAGAAATACAAATTACCAGTATGAAAATGAAAGTAGTAAATATACTACCAATGAAAAGGAAATTAAAACAATAATTAGGAGCTATTTTGGAAAATTGTATGCCAATACATTTGACAATCTAAATGAAATGGGTGAATATTTTCAAAAATATAAATTGTCCAGATAAACAGAAGATGAAATAAAATACTTAAACAGGCCAATTTTAGGGGAAAAAATGAACAAGCCATCAATGAACTCCCTAAGAAAAAAATTCTCCAGGACCAGATAGATTTACAAGTGAATTCTACCAAACATTTAAAGACCAATTAATTCCAATGTTATTTGGGAAAATAGACAAAGAAGGAGTCTTACCATATTCCTTTTATGAGACAAATATGGTGTTGATACCTAAACCAGGAAGAGCCAAAACAGAGAAAAAAATTAAAGCCTAATTTACCTAGTAAATATTGATGCAAGAAATCTAAATAAAATATTAGCAAAGAGATTTATCACTAAGACAATACACTATGACCAAGTGGGATTTATACCAGGAATGCAGGGCTGGTTCAATATTAGGAAAACTATCAACATAAGTGACCACATCAATAAAAAAATAACTGAAATTATATGATTATTTCAATAGATGCAGAGAAAGCTTTTGACAAAATACAGTACCCATTCCTACTAAAAACACTAGAGAGCACAGGAAAAAATGGAGTTTTCCTTAAAATGATGAGCAATATCTATCTAAAACCATCAGTAAGCATTATATGTAATGGGAATAAATTAGAAGTATTCCCAATAAGATCAGGAGTGAAATAAGGATGTCCATTATGACCACTATTATTCAATACTGTACTAGAAATGTTAGCTTTAGCAATAAGAGAAGAAAAAGAAATTGAAAGAATTAGAACAGGCAAGGAGGAAACAAAACTATCATTTTTTGCAGATGATATGATGGTATACTTAGAGAGTCCTAAAGAATAAACTAAAAAATACTTGAAATTATTAACAACTTTAGCAAAATTGTAGAATATAATATAAACCCACATAAATCATCAGCATTTCTGCATATGGCCAACAAAGCCCAGCAATGAGATGGAAAAAGAAATTCCATTTAAAATAACTAGACAATATAACATATTTGGGAATCTACTTGCCAAGACAATGCCAGGAACTATGTGAACACAATTACAAAATACTTTTCACACAAATAAAATTAGATCCAAATAGTCGGAAAAATATCAATTGCTCATGGTTAGGCTGAGCTAACATAATAAAAATGACAATTCTACCTAAATTAATTTACTTATTCAGTGCCATACCTATCAACCAACCAAAAATTATTTTATAGAGCCAGAAAAATTAATAACAAAATTCATCTTAAAGAACAGAAGGTCAAGAATATCAAGGGAATTAATGGAAAAAGTACAAAAGAAGGTTGCCTGAGCCATACCACATCTAAAATTATATTATAAAGCAGAAATAATCAAAACTATTTGGCACTGTCTGGGAAATAGAGTGGTGGACCAGTGTAATAGGTTACACACACAATACAGTAGTAAATGACTATAGTAATCTACTAATTGATAAATCCAAAGACCTGAGCTTCTGGGATAAGAACTCACTATTTGACAAAAACTGCTGAGAAAACTGGGGAAAAAAGTATGGCAGAAAGCAGGCATAGACCAACATCTTACACCATATGCCAAAATAAGGTCAAAATGGGTACCTGATTTAGACATAAAATTTACCATAGGAAAATTAGGAGAGGAAGGAATAATGCATGTCAGATCTATTGAGAGGGGAAGAATTTATGACCAAACAAGAGATAGAGAACATTATGAAATTAAAAAAATAGATCATTTTGATCTATTTGATTTTACACAAACAAAACCAATGCAACCAAGATTAGAAGGAAAGCCTAAAACTGGGAAATAATTTTTATAGACAGTGTTTCTGATAAAGGTCTCATTTCTCAACTGAATCAAATTTATAAGAACATAAGTCTTTGTCCAATTGCAAAATGGTCAAAGGATATGAATAGGCAATTTTTAGATGAAGAAATTAAAGCTATCTATAGTCATATGAAAAAAATGTTCCTAATCAGAGAAATGCAAATTAAAACTACTCTGAGGTGCCATCACCTATCAGATTGGCTAATATAATGCAAAAGGAAAATGATAAATTTTGGCGAAGACATAGGAAAATTGAAACACTAATGCATTGTTGGTAGAGTTGTGAATTGATCCAACCATTCTGGAGAGCAATTTGGAACTATGCCCAAAGGGCTATAAAACTGTGAATACCTTTTGATCCAGCAATACTAGTACTTGTTCTATATCCCAAAGAGATCATAAAAATGGGGAAAGGACCCACATGTACAAAAAATATTTATAGCAGCTCTTTTTGTGATGGCAAATATTTGGAAATTGAGGGGATGCTCATTAATAGGGGGATGGCTGAACAAGTTGTGGTGTGTATGAATGCAATGAGATACTATTGTGTTGTGAAAATGATGATCAGGTAGATTTCAGAAAAACCTGGAAAGACTTACACGAACTGATACTGAGTGAAGTGAGTAGAACTAGGTGAACATTGTACACAGTAACAGCAACATTCTGTGATGATCAACTGTGATAGACTTAGCTCTTCTCAGCAATACAATGATCCAAGACAATTCCAAAAGACTTATGATGGAAGATGTTCTCCACATCCAGAAAAAGAACTATGGAGTCTGAATGCAGATTGATGCATACTATTTTCACTTCTTTTTTTGTTTTTTGTTTTTTGTTTTTATTTTTTCTTTCTTGTGTTTTTTTTTTCATTTTGTTCTGATTCCTCTCTCACAACATAACTAATGTGGAAATATGTTTGACATGATTTACTGTATCATCTAAAAAAAGATTAAAAAAAAGAAAGAAAAGAAAATACATGTTGCTACACCTGAGTATGCTTTCTCTATAAAACATATTTTTATTAAAATTATTATGAATTGTTAATGTCAGGTCCCAGGTTCTTAAGAGAATAGACCTATGTACTGGTGGTAATGGATAATAAGTATGTTCCAAGGTAGAGGACATTCCTCTACCTTGTGGTAGGGTGGGGAGAGAAGGGAAGAATGTCGTACAAGTTGTGGTACAAAAAGTTAAGGAAAATGTCATGCACAAGTCAAGCCAAAAAGTTCACCTGGGTGAAAAAGAACAACAAAAGAAGTTCAATGGCTTGTTACAAGTCAGGAAATAGAGATCAGAACAGAGATCCAAAGCTAGGGGGAACTCAGTATTGAGTAGGTCAGATCACACTATGGAACTGGAAGATTGTCACTTATCTCATATAAAAGCCTCCTCTTACTTCAGTTGCATCTATGCTATGGTGTGCTTGGACACCATTCCCCCCCCTCCCCTTGAATGTCACTATTCTCTGATATGTGCTATCTCCCCCTATTAGAATATAAGATGCTTGAGATGAGATGGTTTCATTTTTCTGTTTGTATCCTCAGAGCTAAATACAAAGTGCTAAATACTTTTCAATCCAGTGACTGGCCTCCTGGCTATTCCTCCCACAAGATACCCCACCTCCCAACTCTGGGCATCTTCATGGGTTCTCCTCCCAAACTCTCCCTCCTTATATTTGCCCCATGACTTCCCTGACTTCCTTCAAATTCCACCTTAAATACCACCCTTGACAGGAAGGAAGACTTTCCTAATCTCTCAATTCCAGTGGCTTTCTTGTTCATTATTTTCTATTTAGCTTATATCTAACTTGTTTGTACATAACTGTTCACATTTTGTCTTCCCCTATTAAATTGTGAGCCCCACAAGGGCAGGCATTGTCTTTTGCCTTACCTTTTATCCCCATAGTTTAGCACAATGCCTAGCACATCAGAAGTTTGTTGTTGCTGTCATTTTGGAGTCATGTCTGACTTTATGACCTTCTTTGGGGTTTTCTTGTCAAAGACACTGGAAAACTTTGCCATTTTCTTCTCCAGTGTGTTTTACAGATGAGGAAACTGAGGCCAATAGGGTTAAGTGACTTGCCTAGGATCTGAAGCTACATTTGCACTCATGAAGATGAGTCTTCCTGACTCCAGGTCCAGTACTCTAATTTCTGCACCACCTAGATGCCACATAGGAGGCACTTAATAAATATTTCTCAACTGTCTGATTCCATCTATTCATTCATTGGTTAGTTCATTTTCATTATTTATGAATTAACATTTAATGTTCAAGCAAAAATTTATTTCAGCCCCCATAATGATCTGTGGATCATTTAGGGGGGTGGTAAATTTTTTGTTGGGATATTGTTTATAGAAAGCTCCTGCCAATTCTGAGTTACACATGCAACCTATACACTAATTCCTATATTCTCCCCTTTATGTATATAAGACAACTTGTCTAGTAGGTACTAGAGGTGGTCTCATCACCTCCAGGACCTCCCGACATTTGGAGTTTGTGTTCTTGACAATCCAGTATTAGCTAGGTTCACTGCAATGATGACTTGTGGAAGACTGGATGGACACATAGTAAAGGGACTGATCCTCCCTGTTAAGTTGTAGAGCTCATTCCCTCTATGTTTAGAAAGGGCTTTAACTAATAGTCCATCTGTCAGTTTCTATTGCATAAGTTTGGGACCAACAGCTAAATTTGCTCATCAGCACCTTAGGACTTGATAGAGTTGTGGTGGCTATTGACTTCCCATTTATATTCCACTTTAGCCATCCACAGCTTGAATAGCAACTCAATCTGGGCAGCTTTCCACATCCCTAAAAGTCATTTATATTAGGAGATCTAGTGAATGGAGCACAGAATGTCAGAGCAGAAGCCCCAGTTTGTGTAAAACAATATGTTAGGGGTAGAATATTATTCTATTATGATAAAGGAATCTTTTAGAGGGTAGTAGTGCTCCTATTCCCAAAGTGATCTAGAGTATGGCCTATATAACACCTGAAATATTTTCAGAAGTTCTAGTTCCTGTTTTTCTTCCATCCTTTGAACTGGGAGGATATGCAATGGAAGGGCCAAATATTTCCTGAAGTATAGTCCATAAATGACAGAAAAACTGGGGACATGTGGGAGGTGACTTAAGAGGAGAGACCATGTAGCACAGAGTTTTATTTTAGGAATTGTGTGCTGCTTCAGTGATGATAGGAGGTCCAGTGCAGGGAAAGAAGTGAGCCATCAGGGTGAGGATGCTGACCACCTCCCAAATAACATCAAATAAGTAGGATAAGTCAATGGCAATAAGCTATGTTGCTGCTGTTTAGGGACAGTGGGGAGTTTTCAGGAATTGAGCTAGCCTAGGAGGCAGCTAAGTGGTATAGTAGATAGAGTGCCAGACTTGGAGTCAAGAAGACCTGAGTTCAAATGCTACCTCAGAAACTTATTAGCCCATCTCTGAACAACTAACCTATCTTAGCCTTGGTTTCCTCTGCTATTAAATGGAGATAATAGTAACACCTACTTCACATAATTGATGAGCTAAAATATGCCAATTATCTTATAAAACTAGCTACTGTTATTAGACCTAATGCTCTTCCCTAGGATCTTTGGCCAAGGCCCTCTTTTTGTTTCATAGGATATACATTTGTAGATTTTATATTGTGTATATGACTACTCAAGTCTCTAGCAAATAGTTTATAATGTTTTTTAATAAGACTATAAAAGCTGCCACTTGGCTTCCATGGGAGAAGAAGAGGCATGAGTCCCTGTCCAGCAAACATCACTGCAGAAAATATCCAGAAAAGTATGGAGAGTGAAGGTCCTGTGGGTGTGTAAGTTGTGCCAGCTCAGAGGATGAGAAACCTTCCTTGGGTGTAGGTGTCCCCTGCCTGTGTTTGGCAGATGACTGCCAAGCTTATGGATTAGAAGAGGGGATTAGCCCATCTGGGTGGCTAAACATCCGGGTGGTGCAAATTCCAGTTTTCATGATAGCACTTCTATCTGCTTGATCCTTATGATCACCTGGGGATAAGGGTGATGATGAAAGGTTTTTCTCTTTCTCATCCCCACTAGTCTCATAATTTCATCTGTTTAGGGATTCTCCCCCTCTCCTCATTAATTCAAATCAACAACTTGTCTTTAACTTAACAGTATTAGAATTTCCTGGGGGAACTGAGAGGTTAAATGATTTGCCCATGGTCAAACAACTAGCATGGGTCAAAGGCAGAACCTGAACTTAGGTCTTCCAGATTCTAAGGCCAGCTCTCTAGCTATGAGGCAACTCTATCTATGAGGAAGTGAAACCTTCTGTAGTTATTCCTAGCTTATTGAATTTGGCTGAGCCATTGGTTAATATTAAGATGATATAAGTTTTATTGGTAGTGTAACTTATTATGGGGTGCTGAATTGCCTCAAAATGTCACCCCCTTCCTTATTTTTTTTTTACTATAAATAGGTCTTCCATTAAAATCTAAGCTCCTTGAAGGCAAAGACTTTCTCTCTTTGTTTTCCTTTCTTTATATCATCAGCACTTAGTCCAGTGTCTGGTGCATGGTAACCACCTAAAAAATGCTTGTTGATTCGACTTCTCCCCCTTTCTAGGGTGGTGAGTTACTGGTGGGATCTGTATGGGCAGGGCCATGTGTGGGAAGCCACTTTGGCTTATGAGAGGGCAGCTCTTTACCTGATTCTACATGTATAGGTCTCTGCTCTAAATTATTTATGAGGGTCATGGTAGATCATTAGGGTGGCTGAAGAAAACTTTTGCTTGAGCTTCTTGAATGTACCTTTTGCCCCCAGTATCCATCTGGATCCATTGAGATGTTTTAGGAAGACTGTGAGAGGCACTGTTTGGCAGAAAGCATGGGGGTAATGCAGCAGCAATATCCTAAGGCTGGAGTGAAGGTCTCTCGCTGATATCTCCCGCTGTAGCACAGCTTCCACATTATGGGATCCATATGGACTCCCCATCAGCTTATTATGTGCTCTAGAAATTTCACCTCCTCCTCCTCCAATTGGCACTTCTCCAACTTGGCAGATAACCAGTGTTGGCATAGGTGCTGGAGAACAGCCCAGATCAATTTGACACGTGCTAGACAGGGTCCTGGGAATAGATGAGCATATCATCAAGATAACTGTGTTCCTCCTCCCAGTCTAGCAAGTGTTGAAATATAGAGTTCACAAACCTCTGAAGAACCACAAAGGAATTGTACAAACTGAATGACATAACCCTGTGTTCATACAGGCCATGTGGGGTCTAAAAAGCCTTCTTCCATTAATCACTTTACTATATCCAGATCATTCCCTTTCTCCCCACCTTCTCCCCATCATGGTCCCTTCTAGTTGGTTCAGCAAGTGGTGTATCTAGTATAGACCCTAGCTGCTAAAGGCATTCAGGGCTCTGTGCTTGTGTCAGAGTGTAACTTCCCAACTTTTCTGCTGGCCAGATAGTACTAGGGCTCCAGTGGAAGAGGCAGAGGGCTGTCATTTGTTTTCAGATAGGATCAGGAGGAGCTCATGGCTCTTTGCATTGGTGAGACCTCTGGCTTCCCCAAAAGTCTCTTCTCAGCTGGGCCTCAGGTCCAGGTCTTCTGGATCTGCCTCTTACTCTTCCATCAGGTGAAAGGCAACTAGGAAGTATCAATAGAGTATAGGGGTAAATGCTTCAGCTAGGTCATTTGGGGGGTAAAGTTTTCATCTTATCCCCTCTTTCCTGAACCTTGACTGAAGGCACTCAGTGATGATAGGAGGTCCAGTGCAGGGAAAGAAGTGAGCCATCAGGCTGCAGATGCTGATCACTTACCAAATAACATGAAATAACCAGGAAAGACCAATGATGATAAACTAAGTTACTGCTGTTCAGGGATCATGGATAGTTACCAGGAATTGAGCTAGCCTAGGAGGCAGCTAAGTGGTATAATAGTGTTTTTTAAAAATTAGTCCCTATAATAGATAGAGTACCAGACTTGGAGTCAAGAAGACCTGAGTTCAAATGCTGCCTCAGAAACTTACTAGCCCATCTCTGAACAACTAACCTTTTTGTCCGAGGAGGATCAGGCCTGAGAGTGGTATCTCTATGGATGACCAAAGAAGGATTCTAAGGTGAGTAGCTCAGATTTTACTAGGCAGACAGGAAGCTTTCATCATTTTATAGAGACAGTGTGATTTTCCTCCTGGCTCTGCTTCTGATTTTCAAGACTTTGCCACCATGACTCTGTTGCAGTCTCAACATGCAACCTCCCCCAGCTCTTGGAGCTTCCTTTTCCTGGAACATCCATTTATTGTGCCAGTCCCCTTTTTCCCCACTGGCAAATTCTCCCTTAGGTCTCCATTTTGGTAAAGGGCCTAGGCTGGCCAACCTTCATTCTTCTCTTAAACTTGTGACTTTCTGAACTTTGACACCATGCCACTTTGTTTACCTTCATCCTTACCCCCTTTCCCCCCTTTTTGGCTCCCTTCTGTGTGGTCTTTTCCTAATAGAATGTAAGCTCCTTGAGAGTAGAGTCAGTCTTTCTTTCTTTATTTCCTCTTTCTTTCTTTCTTTCTTTTTTCTTTCTTTCTTTCTTTCTTTCTTTTCCTTCCTTCCTCCCTAATTCCCTTCCTTCCTTCCTTCCTTCCTTCCTTCCTTCCTTCCTTCCTTCCTTCCTTCCTTCCTTTGTAACCCTTTTTGCATTTGCAATACTGGCTCTTACCAGGGTTCTTGGCACATCATAAATGCTTAATAAATTGCCTTGCCTTGCCTCGTAAGTGTGGTCCAGCATTCACCCTTGACTTTTGCTCTACTTCTGTCACTTATGAACTATGTATGACCATTGATAAGTAACTTAAATTTTTTGAGCTCCAGTTTCCTCACCTATATGGCAGAAATAATATCTGTAATCCCTACCTCACAGTATTGTTGTGAGGAATATGAATTGTAAAACTTAAAGGGCTATTCCTCAACAGATAAAGTGATCAAATACATAGACAGTTCTTAAAAGAAGAATGACCAACTTAAAATTAAAATGAACAACTATATGAAAGATTGCTTCAAATCACTAAAAGTAAAAAGAAGACAAATTAAGGTAACTTCAGGGGTTCATCTCACACCCAGCAAATTGGCAAAGATGACCAAAGATGAAGATAGTCAATGTCAAAGATGCTACAGGAAGATAGACATGATACTGGTGAAGTTATGAATTGACTTAACCATTCTGGAAGGCAATTTGGAATTATGCAAAAAATGTGAATGAAATGTCAGTGTCCACTGACCTTGAGATCACGCTTTGGGGTGTATACACTGAAGAGGTAAAATATACAAGTAACAGTTACATAATTCAAAAAAAATATTAATGGCAGCAAAGAATAGGAAGCACAGTAGATGCCCTTCCACTGGGAGCTGGCTAAAGAAATTGTGATCCATGAACCTAAAAGAAAATTATTTTTCTGCAGGAAGTAACAAATATGAGGAATTTGAAGAAACACAGGAAGACATATTAACTAGTGCATAGTAAAGTACCCAGAGAAACAATATACACAATGGCTACAACAATGGAAATTTAAAGAAAAACAATCACAAACATAAAAACTAAGTCTTGTATCATTTAATGACCAAGAAAGCTAGTCCCCAGAATAAAATCACTTCCTTTTTCTTTGGAGAGGTGAGGGACTCTGGATGAGGACTGTTGCACGCACTAGAGGCCAAATATGTTGATTTTTCTGAGTTATTTTTTAAAAATAATCTTTTATAAAATAAGGGATGAACCTTTAGGAACCTTTTGTTTTTTAGGTCCATATTCTTTCTCTCCCACCTCTTTCCTCATTGACAAAAGAAAAACCTCCAAAACCCATTAAAATATGAAGAGTTAAGCAAAACAAATTTCCAAATTGGCCATTTCCAATCCCTTCTCCCCCCAACAAAACCCAAACCCCCAAAACAAAGTCTCAATCCACACTGAATCCATTACCACTATCAGAAAATGGGTAGCTTGTCTTATTGTGAGTCCTCTGGAAATTGAGTTGTTCATTGGGTTGATCAGAGTGAGGAAGGGTATTTGTAGTAAATAATGTAAAATTTTTAAATGAAACAAAGAAACACAACTTAGAGTGCTGTATAAATGTGACATTATTTCTAGCAAGTCAAATGCAGGTGATCCACCTTTCAGCAGCTGCCTGACAAGATGCCATGGTATTTTCTGGCATCCTCATTTAGGGATGAACATCTCTAACAGACTCTGAAGCAATTAGAAGATTCCTTTAAAAGGTTTATTTTTTTTCTTATTTAAGAATTCCTTGAAACCTTAGGCTGAAATTCATTGTCATTTACACCTGAATGTGAATTCTTTTCATCAGATCTAATGCCTAGCACTCTTCTGGAAAGAAGCTTTCCTAGGAAAGATTGGGAGGAAGTTGGGAGTGAAGAAGAGGGTTCTTGGTTTGAAATTCAGGGCTCTGAGGAAGGACAGCTTGGGGGCTTTGGTCCAGTAGAGGGTCAGAAGAGAAGGAGGCCAGAAGTAGCAAAGAGGCACCCATTTTTATTCACCTAATTTGCCATCATGCAATTGTGTCCTGCTGGCAAATTGGAAACTGCTGAAAATATCTCACCTCTTCCCAGGTATTCTGTAGCTCTAAGTGCCTGACTTGGATCCACAAAAATGCACATCTCCAGCTTTTATAAAGGCAAAATATAGAAAGGAGTGGGAGGCACAGCAGAGACCTGCACATTAACATTTATTGAGCACCTACTGCATATTAAATCAAGGAACATAGATTCAAAATTAAGTAACAGATCTTTGTCTTTCTAGGCTTTATAGTTTGATGGGGAGATAAGACATCAGGAGAACTACAATATGCAATGCATTAGTACTATAGGGAAATGGGTTTTTGTTCAATGTGGGCACCCCCTCCACCAACCTTTTCATGATTTTCTAGAGTAAGGATTCTCAACCTTTTTTTCTGTCATGGACTCCTTTGGCAGTTAATTTGTCAAAGCCTATGGACCCTTTCTCAGTATAATGTTTTAAAATGCATGACATATATAGAATTACAAAGGAAACTAATTATATTGATATGAAGATGTCAATTTTTCCTCATCCAATATCACAGACCCCCTGAAATCTGGGTCTGTGGACTCCAAGTTAAGAACCACTGTTTTAGGTGGTCTTGACAAGGTGGGCTTGTCCACCAAAACTGTCACCATGCTGTCAATGAAGTCAGGACCTTTTGGAACTAAGCTGTGGTTCTTCAGCTTTTCTGGGTCATGGACTCCATTGGAAGTATAGTGAAACTTATAGAGCCCTTCTCAGAAAGGTATGTATTGCCTACATTCATAATTGACAGAAATAGCAGACTTCAGTTAGAAACTAGGGTAACTAAAGATGATTCCCCCCCCAACCAAATTCAGAGATAAACCCATTGGTGGCATCCATGAACTGCAGGTCAAGAACCCTTGTTCTAGCTTATTAGTTTCCTTCCTAAAATATGACATCTATCTATTCACAATATTGCATATAGGATTTCATAAGAGTAGAGAACAGTAAGAATATAACCTTCCTAGTCTGGGATAGATAACATTTAAAGAGTTTGAGAGACATAATTTCTGGGTAATTAATTATTTTATTAATAATGCTAGCATATTGTTAATAAAAAGGGATGGTCATTTGCCTGTCTCTCTTGGACCAAAGATGAATGAATCATGGTGGTGGACTCATAGTTTATATGCCCTTGGAAGAGTGGGTGTTCCTGAGGGTGGCAATCAACTTTGATTGGTTAACAATTAATGAGAGCAAATGAATATTATAATGAGAGGCAGACCTATTCTAATGAGCATACTTTGATGGCATAATTTACTTCCAAATCACCTCCAGCCTTAGGGAAATCTAGACAAAGGATTTATATCCTCAACCCAAGCCTGAGCAGGACACAATGGGCCAGAGTTTCACCTTAGATTAAATTCCTTGTAATGTTGGGTGAGATAGAAATACTTAGATTGAGGAGAATGTTTGTGGGGATAAAAATTGTTCAACTTACAATAGAGACAGAGACAGAACCTGAGCCAATGACATTTTATTAAAAGGTCCATGATTCCCTCTAATGAAGTGGACCTCAGATCTTCCTCATGATCTGAGATATTCTCTTCTTTTAGGACCTTGTTTTTATAGGGTTTGGTACCAAATTTTCAAAAGAAGCATGGTAAAATACAGAATCCCATTGGTTGATAGGCCTTGCTCAAGGGCGAAAAAGGATATATGGGGAGGGGGGAAGGAGTCACAGTTGATTGAAGCATGGGGCATCTCCACTAAATGGTCATCTTGGACAATAGAGAATTGTGTGGAGTTATAAAAGTAAGTCAAGGGACTTTCCAAAGTATCAAGGCATCCCACCCATGCTAGCTTTGGACCCAGAATTTGAGTCAAACAGGATGGAGATATCTTTGCCAGCATTCTTGTGGTTATGCAAGAGAGCTTCATTACTGGCAAAGATGTAGAGAACATTATATTAAAGTTTGAAACCCATTATAAGAACTATCTATCCCTATATTGTTTATGTCAAATATCAAATTGATTAATATTGATTGGAATAGGGCAGGGGTCCCAGTGAATTATTTCTCACATTTCAATCCTATCTACTATCAAGTGTCCTGTCCTTCAGAGGCTGAGCCTTGAAATGAGGACTTTAGAAAAAGGGGGAGAACTCTGCATCTCCCCAGATCATTGGGTGTTAATAACCTTATCTCTCAGATACCACAACTCCATAACTGCTTCTTTGAATTAGCAGGTTTTGGCTGTATTATCACACTGTTGACTTATGTTGGGTCCACTAACCATACCCTTTCCCTGTCCTCAACATCTTCAGAACAACCATACTTCTGCCACTTTATATTCGTGAAGTTGATTCTGTGAATCCAATTATAACACTATTAAATTTCATTCAACTAACTTGTAGAAGCCTTTTACAATCTTGTCTCTGCATTCTATCTCTATTTCCATCCAAGTCTTTGATAAAAATAAATAAAAAACAAATATAAAGGCTAACTAATATATTAGAAAGTTGACAAATGACTATATGTTATCCAAGAGGGAAATTTGTTAGAAGCCTCAGAAATCAGGGAAGGATTTTTGGAGAAGTTCATATCTGAGTAGGATCTTAAAAGAGTAGTGGAAATTGAATAACTTGAAAGGGAGCAAGAGCATTCTAGATATAGGAACAGCTGTGTGATAGGGGTCAGAGAGCTGTCCAGTATGGAAGAAAATAATATAAGGTTGACAAGATATCATGAACCAGGGTGCAGAGGGCCTTGCTTGTTAGAGAAAGGAAGCAGGAAGGTAATGGGGAACTACAGAAGATTTTTTAACAAAGGAATTTCATAATAAGATCTCTGCAAGAAGGATTATTTTGGCAGCAGTATGAAAGAAAGATTGGAGAAGGGAGATGGTAGAAGTGGGAAGATTAATAAAAAGCTTTTTCAATATTTAAGATAGATAGCAATGAAGGGCCAAATTGGGTGGTGACAATGGGAATAGATACAAAGAAACAGATTAGAGAAATTTTATAAATATGGCATTGATATGACTTGGTAACCAACAATATGTGAGAGGTTATAGAGAAGAAAGAATAATAGTTAAATTCAAGGTCGCAAAAATGTGGGGGGAAAGGGAAGGGAATGGGGAGATGAAGGAAAAGGGGAAGGGGAAGGAGAGAGAGAAAAGAAAGGGAAGGGCAGAGAAAGGAAGGAAAGAGAAGGGAAAGGAAGGGAAAAGAAAGGAAGGGAAGGATGAAAAAGAAAGGAAAAGGAAGGAGAGGGATAAGAGACAAACTTAGGAAACATAGAGATAGCTCTGCAGGGCATTGTATAGAGCTTTGGACTGGTAGTCAGGAAAGACAGGAGTTCAAATCTGGACTCAGATGGTTACTAGTTGTTTGACCCTGGGCAAGTCAAAACTTCTGTCTGCCTCACTTTCCTCAGCCAAAAAATGAGAATACTAATATTACTTCTATCATGAGGTTATTGTGAGGATAAAATGAGATAGCATTTATAAAGCTCTTTGTAAACCCTAAAGTATTACATAAATTTGTGGTTGTTCATTTAATTCAACCATTTCTGACTCTCTGTGACCCCATTGGGGGATTTCTTGGCACAGATACTGGAGTGGTTTGCCATTTCCTTCTCCAGGTCATTTGACAGGAAACTGAAGCAAACAGGGTGCAGTGACTTGCCCAGGGTCACACAGCTAGGAAGTGTCTGAGGCCAAATTTGAATTCAGGAACACTCATCTTCCTGACTTCAGGCCTGGTACTCTATCCACTGTGCCACCTAGCTGCCAGAATACTATATAAATGCTAGCTACTGGTATCATTACTGCTGTTGTTAACATTAATTGGGCATCTAGGAAACTGCTCTGACTTGGAAATTCAGGATTGCAAGATAATACTGGGGCTGAGTTGCTTAGCACTGGGTTACTGGCTTTGCCAAAGCTTCCTTCCTAGTGACAAGAACAGTGACAAGGTTTCCCTCAAGTTGCATCTTGTAGGTGAGTTCAAGGGCCATGCTGATGAAAGGTGCTGCCGAACTGTGCTCATTTTACTCATCTTCTCATCAAGGGGAAATTTCCTCAGAGATTTGGAAGAAGAGAATGAGAGATGTGAGGAAAGGATGGCTGTGGAGCAGGATGGGAATGGGTCTATTCCTAATCATTGGCAGTGGCTGGCATTGGTTGGGAGACAGGATTCCTATCACTTCACTGACAAGAGAACATAGAAAAATGTTGGAATACTCCCTTTTTAAAGCAAGAAATGAGAGCCTCCCTGGAGAGATCCTCCAGTCACCTCCTTTCGGAATTTTACTCTCACACATGTACATGAATTTCTTTTCAACTGGATTTTTTCTTAGAATTGAAATCCAATCCCTGCGGCTACAGAAGAACTCAAATCCTTATTTTGCTGGATGGTTTCAGCTGATCCACATAAATCCTCAGATACAGGAATTCTCCTGGGCACAGACACACCTCATTCCCTTCAAGCAGAAGGAAAACATAACTCATTTGTGTGTTTGTTTGGGCCAAAATCTGGGATTTCACTGGTGTGGAAGTTTCCTCTGCCAGTGTAGGATTGTGGTGTTAAGAGATCTGCCTGAGGCATTAAGAGGTTAAATGGAATGGAATAAGCATTTATAGTATCTATTTTTGTGCCAGGCACTATACTAAGTACTTTTTTACAAATATTATTTCACTGGATCCTCACAGCAACTCTACAAGGTAAGGGCTATCATTTCCCCTGTTTTATAGTTGAGGAAACTGAAGTACTCAGAAGTTAAGAGACTTGCCCAAGATCATACAGCTAGGTAGTATCTAAAGCTGGATTTGAAATGTTGCAACGGATAGAGCGCCAGGTCTAGAGTCAGGAAGACTCATCTACATGAGTTCTAATCTGGCCTCAGACACTTACTAACTGTGTGTCCCTAAGCAAGTCACTTAGCTCTGTTAGCCTCAGTTTCCTCATCTGGAAAATGAACTGGAGAAAGAAATGGCAAACCATCTCAGTATCTTTGCCAAGAAAACCCCAAACGGGATCACAAAGAGTCAGGCATGGCTGAAATGACCAAACCAAAACAACGACTCTCTGACTCCAGGCCTAGCACTCTATCCACTGCATTGTCTCTTACCATGGTAAAATGATTTAATCATGATCACACAGCCAGTATGTATTAGAGGTAAGATTTAGAGCTTCTTGGGTTAATCCTCTCTCCTCTATGTCATGCTAATGTTTTTGAAGGTCTATAGGTAAAGGTACAGGCAAAGGCATAGCTATAGCTAGAAATATAGATGCATTTTGGAGGTAAATTGAGCCAGAGGAGAAATCACCATCTAAAGGAATCCTATGGGGAATCCCAGGCTGATGCAAAGGAGTTTGTAAAGAAAATTGCTCTCTTGGAATTGGTCCCTTTTAATAAATTGGATGTGAATTTGTTGGTTTTTCATAAAACTCAGTGTACCTATATCCATTTTCTGAAGATTCTTTGCTTTGAAAAAGGACTCACTTCAGGTTTTATTTTTTAATAGCATGTTCCCCTAATGTATTTAAAATAGGAAAACACTTGTGCAAAATGAGGTGTAGCCTCACTTGTATCCACAACATTAAATCAGCTGAACATCTGCCACCTTGTTTGTACAGTACCCAGGAATGGTCTTAATGTCCCAAACTAAACTTATTATCTCTCCATTCACACAGCCTCATTCCCTCTAGCCTGTACTGGGGAAATAATCTTCTAATTTGTCTCCTCATTTTCAATCGCTCCCATAGGTATTCATCCTCTATGCACACCTGTGATCTCTCCCCCATCCAAACTGTTTTCCACATAACTCCCAAATTAATATTCCCTAAACATAGATCTGACCATGTCATTCCCCTGCTCAAAAATCAGCAGGGGCTCCCTATTACCTTTAGGATAAATTTCAGATTGCTCAGTCTGGCATTTAAAGCCTCCCATGATTTACCTCCCATCTACCTTTTTGACTAATTTCCTATTACTTCTCTTCATGCTCTCTACCTTCTAGCCAAACTAGCTTACCAGCTGTTTTACAAATTTGATAGTCTGTCTCCCATTTCTGTGCCTTTGCCCCAATTCCTGAAATTGACTCCTTCCTCCCCTCTGCATCTCTTTCAAGGTTCAGCTCAGGTGATGCTTCTTATTCAGTCTTTTATCTCCTTATCTCTAGTTATTATCTTGTATTTATATATGTATTTATATGTTTTATCCCCCCCAACAGAGAAGTTCCTTGAGGACAGAACTATTTTACTTATGTCTTTGTATCCCCATTTTAAAACAATGTGGTTGTTGAATCCTCCAAAATTGTTCTTATTAGGGCAGAGGGAAAGTAACATAGAAGAACTTTATGGGCTTTAAAGGGATCATGTGAGGCTATTTGTGCTGGGATAAGTGTCTGAGTTTTTGCCCATGCAGGTATTGTATTGAAGAGAGGGATTACAGTCACTGGTGTTCTTTTTTTCCCACTGGTGTTCTATATGAAGATTTCCCATTATAATACTAAGGTGGAAAATTACAGTAGAGAAGAGCTGGGTAGAGCTCTTATTGCTGGGTGTCAGCACAGCTTCAGCGGATTTGAATTTCTGGGTGATTTTCCTCTAGTGTATGACACTGGAGGTCCTGAGCCCACGAGAAATCCACAAGCATGTGAGCTTGGGGTTCCTCAGGGTGTCCCATGGCTATATTACTATACTTTGTGGGAAGATAATGATGGTCCTCCAGTGGATGCTCAGTGGAAGCAATATAGATGATTAGTTCTCTCTGAGATCAGTCCTTCCCTTTAAGATGTGCATAAGAAGTATTAGGAATTTAATGATCCCACTTGCTGACTTCCTCATTTTCTATTGTTGGCACCACCATTAACCCAGGCTTAAAATGGTAGTGTCATCTTTCATTCTGCCCTTTCTATCACCTTCCACAGTCAATCTGTTGCCAAGTTCTGTTGATTCTACCTTCACATTTTGTCTTTTTCAATCCCTCCTTTCTGTTCCCCCTGTTGTCACCTAAATTTAAGCCTTCATTGCCTTCCACCAGGACTATTAACCAACTTCTTAACCAACTCCCCAATTTTCATCTCCTCCCTTCAGTTTCTCCCATGTAACATTGTCAAGTTAATCTTCCTGTGCACCCATCTGAGCATATCACACTTCTGTTCAGATCCCTTTGATAGCTCCTTATTGTCTACTGAATATAGTCCAGACTCCTTAGCCTTGCCTTCAAGACTTGCTACTTCTCCACCTTTCTGGTCTTATCTCATACTACTCACCTCTGTTTGTGCTAAATTACAACTAGTCTACTTTCCATCTTCCATACATACCCAACATTTTTGCACATCCATGCATACACTGTGTCCTTATTAATGGAATGCCTTCTCTTCTTTCCCCTCCACCTTCAGGGTCAGTTAAATTTTCACCTCCTCCATGAAAAGAGTTCACCTTCACAGGTGATTAGGAGAAAAATATTGCAGAAGTATCCCCCAAAGATCGAGGGATCTTGCCTTAGGACATTGCCAAGCCCAAGTCATGATCTTTTTCTGGACTCCCAGAGAAATCTGTAGAGGAAATCATTGTTTGGCCAATATTGCCAGAAGCATCTTTCTTCCATGCTATAACCAGGATCTAGTTCATGTGATAGTTGTGTATTCGTTAGAGCCCTCTATAAGACGGTGAGCTCTCTGAGGGTAGGGATCAAGAAGTATAATTTATCTTTGTATCTCTGAGGGTCTAGCACAAAGATTTGTGCTCAGCCTGTACTTAATTGTTTGCTGGCATATACTAAATTATAAAATAGATAATTTTTCCTTCTCTTTCTCTCTCTGTCTGAAACAGAATGTCTAGGTCTATAACCTTGATCATTGTAATATACACACAATGCCCAGCTAGAAGATCTCAAGAAGAGTTGTTGTTTGTTTGAAGGGGGAGGGGAGTAGGGAACAAGCATTTGCCAGGCACTGAGCTAAGCACTTTACAAATATCTTCATTTGATCCTCAAAACAACCCTGTGAGGCAAGTACTATTTTTATCTCCATTTTACAGTTAACTGAGGCAGTCAGAGGCAACGAGAGATTAAAGAGAATGGCATAAGCATTTATATAGCACCTATTATCAGCCAAACACTATGCTAAGCACCTTTTACAAATATCTCATTTGATCCTTATAATAATCCTACAAGGTAAGTACTATTTTTATCGCCATTTTACAGTTGAGGAAAATGAGGCAATCAGAAGTTAAGAGACTTGCCCAGAATCAAATAGCTAGGTAGTGTCTGAGGCTGGATTAGAATTCAGGTCTTCCTGATACCAAGCCCAGTACTCTAGTCATTGCACCACCTAGCTGCCTCTAGGTTAGCTGAAAATTGGGGGTGAGGAGTAGGGATGCAGCCGGGAAGCTGACCACTCTGGAAAGACAAGAATGCTTCTTAAATGATTTCTCAGATCATAGAATGACCATCAGGAAACTCCTAGTGGTCACCTTCCACTAGAAGCATTTGTAAGATGTTGCAGAGTGTAGTGTCTCTTGTTTGCTGGCATGAATATCACCATTAATATTGATAAACTCTCTGGTGCCAGAATTACATTAATAGCATTTCTTCCAGGCTCTGCAGTTTTCTCTTTCTTCCAATCCTGGGATTCTCAACCTTCCTCTCTGAACTTGTTTTTAAGGATTTTAAGAGTTTATTGATCACACCATAAAAGAGAGTGTCCAGCTCCAGTTGGTCTCTACTCAACCAGGTCTGGGGCTGTGCAGGACCAAGATTTTCACAACACCTCAGTGCACTGCTCTCTGATTTGCCCAACAGAAAAAGCAATGAGACAAACAGATCATTGTAACAATTAACTCCTAGAGTTGTAATGGCCTTGTAAACTTTCCTTTCCCTAAGAGAACTCAGTTCTTTGCCATAGCTCTTCTGCCTCTGAAGACGATATTTACTAACTGTCTCTGTGAGGAAATGCCTCTCTTAGGTAGGAAGTCTCCAGATCCTTACACCCCTGGCCTGACCTTGAACTGTCTGCAGTGGTCTTTGTCAGGAGCACCCGAGGCTCACCATCCCTGCCTGTTTAGGCAATTCATCAGTTGCCTCTGAGCAATATTAGCCAAACAATAATTTCCTTTATATATTTCTCCAGAGGTCCAGCAAAAGACTCTGACTTGGGCTTGGCAATGTCCTAAGGTAAGACCACTCCTTAGATCTTGGGTGTTGGATCTTTGGGGGATAGTCCTGCAATGTGTTTCACCTCAGCACCTGTGAAGGCAAATTCTTTTACCAGACTAGTGCCTTCCTTCACTTATTCACTTCCTACTTATTTTTCCTGTATATAGCTTGTTAGTATATATTTATTAATGAGGAAATTGAGGCAATCAGAAGTTAAGAGACTTGCCCAGGATCACACAGCTAGGTACTGTCTGAAGCTGAATTGGAATTCAGGTCTTCCTGACTCCACACCCAATGACTTGCCCAGATGTCTCCTTCATTAGATTATAAGCTCCCTGAGGTCAGGGACTGTCTTCTTCTTCTTCTTTTTTTTTTTGTGGGACAATGAGGGTTAAGTGACTTGTCCAGAGTCACACAGCTAGTAAGTGTCAAGTGTCTGAGGCCGAATTTGAAACCGGTACTTTATACACTGCACCACCTAGCTGCCCCCAGGGACTATCTTTTGATTCTTTTAGTATGCCCAGCACTTAGCACAGTCTCTGGAATATGATAGATACTTAATAAGCATTTATTGACTGACTCACTGACTGGCTGACTTCACCTTGAATTTAGGATGTTCCAACCTCATTCTGGAGCAGCAGTCAGGCTAGGCTGTAACAGAACCTCCCTATTTTGATCTGACCCCTTCTCCAGTTATACTCTGCTGCCACCAGATAGATCCACCCTGTTTTTCCTTAATGCACCAAAGTCAGAAGTAGATTTTCAGAAGGCATTTAGGGGCAAGGGGGTGAGAAGGAAGAAGGAGAGTACCCTTAATAAAACCAACTTAGAGTACATGAGCATTAAGCTACTTAGCCTGAGAATCTCATCCTAAGAGGCCTTGAGTATAGCTATGTATGGCCTGCAAACATAATGATGAAGTTGCTCCTTTGCTCCCACATAGCCAGTTTCTTATCTTGACTTGGAAACATGGCCAGGTACCCTCTTGTTCCTGGCACATTTTTGCTCTTACCTATGTCTCAATCCCAGGTGACTGGTTGTTTCTAACCAATCTGGCTCTGCTCCTGGTATCCCCCAAAACCTTGGAGAATGAGAGCTTTCAGAGACTATGACCTAGCCAACCCTGCTCCATTCTTAAGACTCCAATGTGAGTCATCCATGTAACCACTGCTTCTAGCACTTTTGTACAGTGACAGGAGTTTCCTAGCACTCCTTCCTCATGCTAGGAAAATATGATAGGTTTTAAAACAGAACACAACCACAGACTTTTTTTAATAGAATTTTATTTTTCAAAATATATGTAAAAACAAATTTTAACATCAATTTTTAAAAAAAATGGTTCCAACTTCTCTTCCTTCTCCATTCCCACCCCCCACCCACTAGAACTCAAGCATTTCAAAATAAGTTATACATGAGTAGACTTTTCCTCAAGAACAAAGGGTGGGTCATTTGTTCTGTGCTACCCAATTCTTGATGTCCAGTTGCCCTGCATAGCTGGACAGGTGCCCACTTCTTTGTTCTAGCCACACACTTTGACACTGAGCTCAGCTTTTGTCTGAGGCAAGTTTGGGCCTCCTGCCCTCCTGAGCCCTGTCAGCTGAGTACCCACTACTGTAGGCCACTGCAGCATAGCTCACAAGTAGCCTCAGGGGGGCTTTTGTGAACCAGATGGCAGTCGGCTTCTTCCTCATCTCCTCTCCCACCCCATTTTGAGATACATGAGTCGGCAAGTTCTCTTCCAGCCCCATCAAGCACCAAGCATTCTGCCGCCCTCAGTTGGACTGGCCTGAGGGCTGTACACAGACCCAGCCATGTTCCTGCTGCATAATCAGCCAGAGATGCTGAGCAGTCAATTGTGAGTTTGATTTGCCGAACTCTGCTAGGAGAGGTCCCTTCCCCCTTCCCTTCCCTGTGAAGTCTTCAGCCCTGCGTGTTGCTATGTCTCCCGGCCTATATGTGGAGCTGGTCTCTTCACTTTGATCCCACATCAGACCCTGGTTTTATTATTTTTCCCAAGTACAGTGATTATCCCCCTAATCATGCCAGGAAATGAAAAGCCACAAATGCTTTTCGGCTAAGCGGCCAGTATATCTCTGCTGTATTATGAATGTGAAAGTTGATTGAAGGAGGGAAACAATTTGAAAGCAGTTTCCAAAGCGACCTTGATAAGAGGAAGCAAATGGCCCAAGGTCTGGGGGAAAGGGCAAGTGTTCAAGGTGTCCAGCTTCTCTGTGGTTGGAGAGAACCCTTAAAATGTCCTAGCTAGACAGGGCCTCAGGGGTCATCTAGATGAACTAGCTCACGTTACTTATAGAGAATCTGTGGTGCAGAGAGGGAAATCAATTTGCTCCAAGTCACACAGCTTTCTAATGTCCTGGACTGCAGGTCCTTTCTTACCCAGACTCATCTTCCTCCCACTAGCTCAATTAATCATTGATTGATTATTTATTAAGCACTTATTCTGTGTCAGGCATTATACTAGGCACCTAAGATATAAAGATAAAAGCAGGGGACAGCTAGGTAGCACAGTGGATAGAGCACCGGCCCTGGATTCAGGAGGACCTGAGTTCAAATCCGGCCTCAAGACGCTTAATACTTATTAGCTGTGTGACCCTGGGCAAGTCATTTAACCCCAACTGCATCACACACACACACACACAAAGATAAAAGCAGAAAGTGTCCTTGCCTTTGGGGAGCTTACATTATATAAGGGAAAAGAACAAATACTCATATAAGTAGATACCAAATATATGCAGAGTAAATATAAGGTAACATGTGGGGCAAGGTTCACTAGCAGCTAGGGGAATCAGAAAAGGCCTCATGTAGGACATTGCATTTGAACTGAACTATGAAGAAAACTAAGCAGCTAGGTGGCATAATGGATAGAGCACTGGGTACAGGAAGACTCATCTTCATGAGTTCAAATCTGGCCTCAGAAACTAGCTGTGTGACCCTGGGCAAGCCACTTAACCCTGTTTAGTTCAGTTTCCTCATCTGTCAAATGAGCTGGAGAAGGAAATGGCAAACCCCTCCAGTACCTTTGCCAAGAAAACTCCAAAATGGGGTCACAAAAAGTTGGACACGATTGAATAGCAACAACACTGAAGAAAGCTAAAGATTATGAGAGGTATATGAAGAATGGGTATATTTCAGACAACAGCCTCAAAAAGGGACAGAAATGGAAGATGGGTTGTAATGGGGGAGGTCTGTGCAAGCAGACCGTATATGCTGACAAGTAGCAACATGAAATAATTTTGGAAAGGAGATAGACTGGAGCTTGAAACATCCAAGATGCATCCTAGAGGCAAGAGACAGCTTCTGGAGCTTCTTAAATAGGTAAATGATATGGTCAGGCCTGTGCTTCAGGGATAGCCATTTGAATGTGGCAAGGTTAGATTGGATAGAGAAGAAACTTGAAGCAGGGAGCTCAATTAGCAGGTGATCGAAATATTCCAGGAAATAATTAATGCAGGCCTGTATTAGGATGGTGGCCATATGGGTTCAGAACCACACAATTGCAGAATTTGAGAGTTGGAAGGGGTCTCATCAGTAATCTAGTCCAGTGGTATCAAACTCAGAGAGAAACAGATCCCTGAGGTCTTAGAAAATCACAAATTGACATCATCGATGTTGTATTATATTTTATTTTGTTAAACATCTCCTGGTTGCATTTTAGTCTGGTTTGGGCTACACTTGGGAGTTTTGTGGGTTGCCTGCTGCTCTGGCTGTGATTTTAGAAGCTGTGATTCTAGTCCAACCTGTAGAAATTTTCCCCTATAACATACCCAACAAGTGAACATCCAGCTTTGGCTTGAAAGGATATAAAGGGATAGGGCATGAAGGGAAGAAATGTTGTGGAGGTCAAATTTACAAGACTTGACAATCAATTGAATATGGCAGGTGAGGAAGGATGAGGAATCAAGAATGGGCAACTAGGAGGATGGTGGCATCCTCAGCAGAAAGAGGAAAGTTGAAAAAGAGGAGTGGGCTTTGGAAGAAAGAAATGATGAGTTCTGTTTTGGATAAACTTGAGTTTTAGATGTCAAGGGGATATTCAGTTTGAAATGTCCAACAGACAGTTGATGATGTGGGACCGTATTTTATGAGATATAGTAAAACTGGATATACACATTTGGGAGTTAACTGCATAGAAATGATCATTAAAACTATGTAAGCTGATGAGGTCAGGGAAAGAGAGTGTGGAAAATGAGAGAAGAGATCCAGGACAGAGCTTTGGGGAATACCCATGATTAGGAGATCAGATATGGTTGATTATTTGGCAAAGGAGACTGAGAAGGAACAGATAGATAGGTAAGAAGTGAACCAAGAGATAATGTCAGAGAAACTCGGAAGAGATTTCCAGAAGAGGATGGTATACAGTGCCAAATGCTGCAGAGAGGTCAAGAAGGATAAGGGTTGGAAAAAGGTCATTGCTTTAGACAATTAAAAGATCGTTGACAAATTGACAGAGAAAAGTCAGTTAAATGATGAGGCTGGAAATCATAATGAAAGAAGCTGAAGGGGTTGAGAAGTGAATGAGAGGAGTGAGTCAATTAATGTGGATAGCTTTTTCTGAGAGTTTGGTTGTAAAAGCACAGAGAAATAAAGGTAATAACTCAAGGGCTTGGCAGTGTCTACTGAAGGAGTGTGTGTGTGTGTGTGTGTGTGTGTGTGTTTTAAAGATGGAGGAGTCTTGAGCATGATTGCAGGCAACAAGGAAGGAGAAAATAGATTGGAAGAGACTGAACATGATAGAGAGAAAGGGAATGATTATGGGAATAATTTGTTGAAGAAGACTGGAAAGTATAAGGACTGAGGGTATAAGGAGAGAGGAGCTGGCCTTGGCAAGGAGGGCTGCCTCTCTATAAGAGATTGGATCAAAGGAGGAAAGAATAGGGAATAATATCAAAAGGGTTTTTTGTTTTGTTTTGTTTTTGCAGGGCATTGGGAGTTAAGTGACTTGCCCAGGGTCACACAGATAGTGTCAAGTGTCTCAGACCGGATTTGAACTCAGGTCCTCCTGAATCCAGGGCCAGTACTTTAACCACTGCACCACCTAGCTGCCCCCTATCAAAAGGTTTTTATAGCTATCCCTAATGACTCTATCCTCACCCCATAGGATTAGAAGAATTCATATTATCCTTGGCACATCTAGACAAACTATTCACTGAAAGTGGTTTGTATTTTATTTAGAAGTATTTGCAGGAAAAACTGCTTGAAGCAAACAATTTTGTTATTGTGTGACTAGGTAGGCCTCTAAAGGTAATATGTCTCTAAATATAGATATTGAGTCACTTTTTTATACCTTATTCAAGGCTATTTTCTCTCCCAATTTCTACATCTCCAAAGGGTTTGAATTATTAAAAGGTACCAATATTTTGTCCCTGATAAAGTCTATCTCTATAAAGGGACAGCTAGGTGGCACAGTGGATAGAGAGCTGTGCCTATAGTCAGGAAGACCTGAGTTCAAATCTGGTCTCAGACACTAGTTGTGTGACCCTGGGCAATTCACTGAACCCTGTTTTCCTCAGTTTCCTCATCTGTAAAATGAACTAGAGAAGGAAATAACAAAACATTCCAGTATCTTTGCCAAGAAAACCCCAAATGGGGTGATAAAGAGTAAAATGACTGAACAACAACAAAAATCTCTATAAGGCCCCATGTCTGCTAACCAATGGGTCATCTTGGAAGAACCTGTTATTTGGGCTCTTTCTCCCCAAGCTCCTGCCATATATGTTGTTAATTTCATGAGTCTCAAGGATTATTTTCTCCCTCGTTGACCTACTTTTTTTTTTAAAGGATCAGCTACTGGGTGGGTTTAAGTTGCTACAACTTATAACACAAACATTACAAAGGTGATGCTTCCTCTCAAAGGGAGCAGGCCTGAAATCAAACACCCCAAAAGCATCTCAAGAAGCGAAATAATTTCTTTGTTCCTAGATGTTCAACTTTGACTATTTGGGTCTAGAGGGACTTCACTGTCATCATTTCTTCCCCTAGACAACCTAGTTGTTCCAGGTCCCGTGTGGATTATACCTTATAAGGTTTGCCTACTTCACAGAGTTGTTGTAGAAAAAGTACTTTGTACAAACTAAAATCCTAAAGAAATGTAAGCTGCTAAAAATCATTACAATGATGATGATCACAGAATCTGAATTATAAGGAACATCAATAGCCACATAGTCCAACTAAATTATGATGTGAATCGCCACTATAACATACCTAATAAGTGAGAGGCCTTTAAGGAGAATGAACTTGCCATTTCTATAGGCATTCCATTTATGGTGGTGGTCCCATGATGAGGATAATAAATTAGTGAATATTATGCATCCAATGAGAGTTAAATTAAGCCTGCAATTGGGAAATAAAAATAAGTATTTTGTTGTTGTTTAGTCATTTTCAGTCATGTATGACTCTTTGTTGACCCTATTAGGGGTTTTCTTTGCTAAGATATGGAGTGATTTGCCATTTCCTTCTCTAGCTCATTTTACAGATGAGGAAACTAAGGCAAACAGGGTTAAGTGGATTGCTTTGGATCATGTGTTTGAGGCCAGATTTGAACTCAGGAAGATGAGTCTTCCTGACTTCAGGCCCAGTGGTCTAACCACTGTGCTACCTAGATGTCCATCCCCCCACCAAACAAACAAGTATAAGATGAAACATATAACATAATGGAAAGAGTGTTAGATATGGCGTCAAAAGATCTATATTTTATATCTGATTGCTTACTGCTTCAGGGAGTGGGGAGGGAAAAAATTGGAACTCAAAACTTTAAATAAAAATGTTTATTATTATTTTTTAAAAAGAAAGAGAAAATTTAGAAAGAATCTTGCCTTTTTTTAAAAAAAAAACACTTTTAGTCTAGGGGTAGCTAGATGGTGCAGTGGATAAAGCACTGGCCCTGGATTCAGAAGGACCTGAGTTCAAATCCAACCTCAGACACTTGACCCTTACTAGCTGTGTGATTCTGGGCAGGTCACTTAACCCTCATTGCCCTGCAAAACAAAACAAACAAAACAAAATTTTAGTCCAATGTCTTTAAGTTCAAAGTTGCTTTTATTCTAATCTTCCAGACCTATTAAGACTTTCCAATGAATTATACTTCTCTTTTCACAAAGGTTAAAAAAAGAATCTGGGTTTAAATTGTTCTTCTCCTTATTATTTATTTTTCCTTGAGGAAGTCAATGTCTCTAGGTCTCATCTGTTTGTTATCTGTAAAATAAGCAGATTGGACTAGATGACTTACAAGGTCCTTTCTAGCTTTAAATTTCAGATCCTATGATCCCAAGAATTTCCTGCCTTCTAATAATTCAGCCTTGTCAGGGAAACTAGGCAATCATGCTGGAAAGGATACTTAACAATAATGCAAAACAGTAAGGGGTAAATCATTATGGTCTAGTACAGTGGTGTCAAACTCAAATAGAAATGGGGTCCACTAAGCCATTCATAAAGATCCTTGCTTACTGCATATTGATTTAGAAAACCACCTGTGTTTTATCATATTTTCATTTATTTTGTTAAATGTCTCCCAATTATATTTTAATCACGTCAGGGTAGGAGGCTGTGTGTTTGACATTTCTGTTCTAGGCTAGTAAATTGCATCTACTTTTGGGGGGACTTAAAAGTCCAGAGAGAATGCTCAGAACCAAGAGATGGAGTATCTTGTTTATAGAGCATATAGGAAGCCAGTGTCACTGTATCAAAGTGTGTATGTTAGGGAATAAGATGTAAGAAGGATGGGAAGAGAGGAAGGGGCTAAGTTATGAAGTGCTTTGAATGCCAACTAGAGGATTTTATATTTGATTCTGGTGGCAATAATGAGCCAGTGGAGTTTGATGAATGAAGAGGGTGACAGTGTGGTCAGACCTAAGCTTGAGGAAAATCACTTTGAGTCTTTGGTAGCCAAATGAATGTTGGATCAGAGTGGGAGTAGATTTGAAGTAGGCAGATGCACCAGCAGGCTATTGCAGTTGTCCAAGCCTGAGGAGATGAGGACTGGCATCAGAGTGGTAGCAGTGTCAGAGTTGAGGAGGGCACATATTCACCCTTTACCACTGTTTTCATCTCTATCTGCCAATGAAAGATAATTTTACCCTAATGTTTCTGTTTTTTAAGTCTATTATAACTTCTAATTTAATTCATGTCTTTGATGGTGTTTTCCTTTGACCTAAAATCCATGATCAATTATAAAAGCTTAGTACTAAATACCTCTGTATATTGGATTCACACAGGGTTAATGGAGGACATCAGTGGCTATTTGGAAATGCACAGGATTTAACCAGGCCAGAGATTCAAATCTCTATAAAACTCTAGGGCACCGAATTGTGGCTTCACAGACTGAAGGTGAGAAGAGAAACTTATGGTTATGACTTTTTAAGATAATTTTGAAAAACTTCCCAAAGGACAGAATTTAAATAGGATCTGAGACTTTCTTTCTGTCCTTAGGCTCAGTAAGCTTTGTTGTTGCTAGACTAGTTTGCTTTGACTGAGAGAGCTTCTGCCAAACCTCTAGCTTCCTCCAGGAAGAGTTGCCTCCAGGTGGGTGGAAGTAGGTGTGAAAAGAAGGTCACAACTGCCTATGGTATTTAATAGAAAGAGAAAGGTGTGATTTAGAAGGAGTCAGCTACTCAAATTTCTGTGAGAAGAGGCATTAAGAGAATAATGAATGGGGGAAGCTAGGTGGCACAGTGGATAGAGCTCTGGCCCTGGATTCAGGAGGACTTGAGTTCAAATCCGGCCTCAGACACTTGACACATACTAGCTGTGTGACCCTGGGCAAGTCACTTAACTCCCATAGCCCTGAAAAAAAAAAAGAGAGAATAATGAATGTTGAGACAAATTTACCCCCTGGTTTTACCTATATCTATGCCTATTTATATCTAAAGACATCTATAGCTACATCTATATCCATGTAAACATCTTTATATCTCTATTTATATCCATACAGATATATAGGAAAGGTAATGGGGATCCAGTGGGAGCAGGGAGCATGTCTAGAACAGAGACAGATTGTCACATAAAAAAGGGAGACTCAGAAAACCAGAGAGTGCTTGGATTATTACAGAAGCCTTCCTGGAAGAGGTGAGATATGTAAGCTGAGCCTTGAATAATCTTTGAGATTTGGACTAGTAGAAAGAAGGGAAAAGATGTGGTGAAGGCCCAGCAAGGCTTCAGAATGAAAGACTTCCTGGGTTGTGGGGGAGGTAGATGATAAAGCCCACACTCTGTATTCCTTGATAGTTGGTTTTTTTTTTTTTTTTTTTAGTGAGGCAATTGGGGTTAAGTGACTTGCCCAGGGTCACACAGCTAGTAAGTGTGTGTTAAGTGTCTGAGGCCGGATTTGAACTCAGGTACTCCTGACTCCAGGGCCAGTGCTCTATCCACTGCGCCACCTAGTTGCCCCCCCTGATAGCTGTTTAACAGAGACACCAGAATTTTATCCGAGTCAGCTCATTGCTGGAGGGTTGGCCATGCCAGTTGACTTGAGAAGAGATCTGAGTTGGCTAAGCTTTTACTCCTCCAAAGAGCTGAGCCCTGTCTGTATCCTGGCTCCTATTCCATTGCCTGAGTGGGAATCAGCGGAGTTCTACAGGTGGGATCTCCCAGGTTTTGTCAGCTGTCATGGTCTTAAGTATATTAAAAAGCAAAACAAAACAAAACATAGTTATTTTGTGTCATTTATAAATCATAATGTTCAGCGAAAAAACAACTTGAGATTTCTGGGCAAAGAAGCTGCTTCTCATGGTGGGATATAATGGCCTGCTGTTCTAACAAACTTGATTTCAGAGTAAGAGACCCACAGCTAGCTGAGATTGTTGAGCCAGGGCACACAACCACAGGACCCTGAGGTCTTTGGGAAGAGCCCATTCCTTAGAATTGACTGTGAAACCTTTGAGGTTGGAACTCTCAGATTCTGATACCACCCAGTTCAGTCGTTTGTCAGTCAGTCAGTCAGTAAACTGGCATCTATTAATCACCTACTATATGCCAGGTGCTGGCCTAAGTTCTGGGGATACAAGGAAAGGCAACCCCCTAAAAAACCCAATCCCTATCCTTGAGGAATTCTCAGTCTAATGGGGAAAACAACATGGAAATAACTATGTGCAAATAAGATATCTACAGGGTAGATTGGAGATCATTACCAGGAGGAAGGCACTTGTGTGAAGGCATTCAAGAAGACATCAAGGACAGGCATCCTGCAGAAGGTGATACTTTCCCTAAGAGTCCAAGGAAGTCAGAGAAGCCAGGAGGCAGCTCTGAGGAGAAAGTTCCAGGCATGAGGGGTTGAGGGGCACAGCCAGGTAAGTGCAGAGGCTGAACTGAAGGGTTCAGATCAGGAGAGAAGTCTCTATTTGGTGATGGTGGGAAGAAATGGGATATAAGCTGGGCCTTGGAGAATCTTTGAGATTTGGATTTGTTCATATTGATTAGTAATAATAGGGTAGCTAGGGGGTACAGTGAATAGAGTGCCATACTCATCTTCCTAAGTTCAAATGAGGCCTCAGACACTTACTAGCTGTATAAGCCTGGGCAAGTCACTTAACCCTATTGGCCTCAGTTACCTCATCGGTAACTGAGGGCTGGAGAAGGAAATGGCAAACCACTCCAGTATCTTTGCCAAGAAAACACCAAATGGGGTCACAAAGAGTCAGACAAAAATGAAAATGAGTGAACAACAGCAATAATAATGATGACAATGATAATGATAACAATTAACGTTTACATAATGCTTCTTTTGTGCCAAATGCTTCACAATCATTATTATCATTTGATCCTCATACCTGGGAGGTAGATGCTATTCTTTTATGATCAACCCCATTTTACAAATGAGGAAACTGAGGCAAGCAGAGATTACATGACTTGCTTAGGTCACAAAGCTAGTAAGTGTCTAAGATTGAATTGGAACTCAGGTCTTCCTGACTTCAGACCTGTTACTCTATCCACTGTGCCACTTATTGCCCTGACCTATGAGCATACCACTCAGGTGGGGAAATTCAGCTCCTTCTTTGCTAGACAATCTGAACTCCAGGAGACTTGGCTTGTAGAACAGTCTAGGTGTAAAACATTACAAATGCCAGACCTTCCCCACACTTTCTGCCCTAGGATCTGTCGAATATAACAGGGAAGATTCTCTTCCTGAGAGGAGAGGGACTGTCTTAAAGTAGTTTAGATGAGGCTCAGGATCAGAAAGTACAGTTCAAAGAGCCTGCCTGAAACAGAAGTAATACTGGGACCTAGCTAGCTTCTAATCTTTGGGGGTAGCTGGGGGAAGGCTCCTGTCTGACATAACCATTGAGGAATCCAGCCCTGCCCTGCGAATGGCCCTGACCCATGTCTCTCTGGGGCCCTCTGTGCTAGGAAGGGCTGTTCTTTTGATGAGTGCAGGAGACTAAGAAACAGCATGGGAGCGATTGGGGTTGGATTAGGGAGGGAGAGGCCAGAACAGTGGGGAAAGGGATGGGAAGGAGACAGTGAATCTTCCTGGCAGCGTTCCACAGAGACAGCAAACAGAACTCAGGGTCTCCGGGGTTCTGTTCATCCAGAGTCTGGTGCCAGCATGGAATTCGCTTTTAAAGAACAACATTGGCCAGGGCTATTTTTATCCCATCAAATTAAAATCTGGTTTCATCTGGAGCCCGTCCTTTTCTCCCAGTCTCTTGTCCTTCCCCACCCTTGCTGGGGACAGAGCCGGCAGCAGAGGTTCATTAACTGCAGAGCAGTGGGCTTTGTTATCCCTGGGAGATCTCAGAAGTAATGGGCTAGGACTCAGTGGGCATGTGGAATCAGAGCCAGGGGGCACCCAGTGAGTGTGGCATCAAAGATGGCTCTGCCAGGGGAGAGCTTGACAGGACCTAACTGGCAATAGTGTCTGGTCAATATGATCAATACTACCCATGTCATTCTTAGGAAATCACCCTCCTGGGGAAGAAAATTTTCTCCACCCAAGGCTTGTAGTAGCTGTCTCCAACATTCTGAAAATAATAATAATAATAATAATAATAATAATAACAGCAACAACAACAGCAATAACAATAGCAATAACAACCAAAGGTCAGAGAATAAATGACTTCAAGAAAAATTTACTCTTCTCAGATAATAGAAAATACTCTGTTTTGGGTGGCAGAGGACTTGGGTTCAAATCCCAGCTTTGCTACTTGGGCAAGATTTCAGGAAAGTTGAATACCTTCTCTGGGCCTCTGTTTCCTTTTTTTTTTTTTTTTTGTGGGGCAATGAGGATTAAGTGACTTGCCCAGGGTCACACAGCTATTAAGTGTTAAGTATCTGAGACTGCATTTGAACTCAGGTCCTTCTGAACCCAGGGCTGGTGCTTTATCCACTGTGCCACCTAGCTGCCCCTGGGCCTCTGTTTCCTTACTGTGAAATGAGGGCATTAGAGCTAAAAGCTTCTGAGGCCTCTGAGTGCTAGCTGTGTGATTCTAAGAACCGAACCTGCCAAGCTGTTCATGGCTGAAGATTGGGAGCTCTTTGAGGGCAGGGACTATGTTCTTTGCCTTTATTTGTATCTCCAATCCTTAGCACATAATAAGTCCCTAAGGATGATTGACTGACAAGAGAAAATTGATGGAAGAATTGAAGATGACAAAGGAACTAGCCACAGAGTGGAGAAACCGTTCAAAGTTGAGTTTGAGGGCAGCTAGGTGACTCAGTGGATAAAGCACTGGTCCTGGATTCAGGAGGACCTGAGTTCAAATATTGTATCAGATACTTGATACTTACTAGCTGTGTGACCCTGGGCAAGTCACTTAACCCTCATTGCCCTGCAAAAAACCAAAACAAAACAAAACAAAACAAAAAAGCCAAAGCTGAGGTTGATGGACTCCCTTCTGCATTGGGCTTGGGAAGGGAACCTTTGAGGTTTTCCTGTGCCCTGACCTGACTCTCTTGAAACTTCTGGCTCTAGTTCCAATTTTGTAGGAGGAGGGGGTGGGAGGAAGATAGGTATGGTTTTCCAAAACAGCAAATGGCATCTGAGGTGTAGTGAGACCAGTCACATTTCCCACAATCCAGATGAGGAAATTCAATTCCCTCTCTCTCTTTTTTAATTCACCTGAACTTGCCTCATTCTCCTACATACATGGTGCTCTCTGTGTGTGTATGTGTGTGTGGGCAGAGACACTGGAGGGGAAGAGCTGACAGCTGCTCTGGGCATACAAGACATGACATTGGGTCATCAAGAGGAGCCCTGAACAGGGTGTGACCTACAGTGCTCAGTGAACTATGGAATGGACCTGGCATCTCTCAGCAGACAGGCACATTGTTTCTGACTTAGAGGGATATGGGATGCATGAAACATAATAGCAGCTCACATTTCTCCAGTGCTTTGCATCTTACTGATTGGTAACCTCATAAAAGTCCTTTGAAGCAGGTACTGCAAACAGAAGAGGAAACGGACCCTCTGAAAAGTTGAATGACTTGTCCAAGGTCACACTGCTCACTCTTAAGTCAGTAAAATCCGAGCAAGAACTTAGGTAGACCGAATCCAGGAAGCTTTCCCTTCCTCTTCAGTGCCTCTCCTGCTATCATAGGTTTCACTGAGAGTCATACTATCAAGGCCAGGGGAAGAGATGGTCTTGCCGTCCTCTACCCCAGGTTGGAAAACAACTGGGATGCTGGGATCAGTTCTGGATGTCACATTTTAGGAAGGACATCGGTGAGCCGGATGGTAAAGGATCTCAAGATCACAGATGAGGCTTACTTGAAGGGAGTGAGAATGTTTGGCCTGAGGGAGAAAAGACAAGAGGGGGCATGATCACTGTCTGCAAGTGGGTTTGAAGGGCTGTCATGTGAAGGAGAGAATAAACTTGTTATGTTTGTAGCCAGAGGGAAGAACCAGGAAAAATGGGTGGAAAAATTTAAAGAGGAACATTTTAATTTTTTTAAATTTTTAAACATTTTTATTTTTAATTTATGGAATAAGACCAGTATTTCCATAACATAGTATAATAAAAAAGATTGCACATGAAACTGTAAATTTATCATGTACAACTTGCTATTCCTTTTAAATATGTAACAATTTTTTCATGTAAATTTCCCCTCCCCTATCCTAGTGATGAATACCATTAGACACAAATATGTGTATGTGTATGTGTATATATATATACATATATGTATGCATGTAAAATTATTCTGTATATACTTCTATTTATCAGTTCTTTCTCTGGATGTGGGCAGCATCTTCCTTCATAGGTCCTTTGTAGTTAATTTGGGTATTTATAATAGTCAAAATGACTTTTTATTTGATATAAGGAAAAATTCTAACAGAGCAATCCCAAAGTGGAATGGGATCCCCAGGGAGGGAGTGTGTCCCTGTCTCTACTCTTCCTCCCTCTCCCATCCCTCTCGGTAGACATCTTCAAGCGAAAGCTAGAAGACCACTGTTCTAGTGGGGTTTTTTCTTTAGCTGTTATGGGTCGGACCAGAAGGCCTGTGGAGTCTTTACAGCTTTGTAACTCTAAAATTCTGGTGATTCTGATTGCCTAAGCCCTTTCCCAGTATGTGATGATATCTAAGCATGAGAACATCTGCAAACACTGCAATTTTATAAAATTATCATTTTAATTTAATTAATTTAATGTTAAATTATAAAATTCCAATTATAAAATTGTGAGGCAAAAGCCTGCCTATGGCAGTGTGCCAGATTAACCCTAGACAGAGGTTCTACTTCAAAGGCTCTGGGACCAGAAACCTTTTACCCTTCAAAATTCTTTCAGCCTGTCACTGATGCCAGAAATTCCACCATTACATATTAATTACTCTGACTTATTATTTTGTCCCTCTATGAAATACAAATGTGAATTAGTTTACCAGGTTCTTTCTGTCTCAATAGTTATGTGAGACCAATTTTTTATTGGGTTAGCAGGAAGAGGACAATGGATACTTAGAGGAAGGGAGGTAGGTCACTAGGGACAGACATAGAAAGGTTTTGAAGACAAACCCAGCTTGCTTCACAATTTTTCCCAGGTTGTAGCAGTGTATGTTTTCCTTCTTTAAAAGGATATGATCTGTTGCAATATGGACTTAAATTGTGCTGCTGTGTACATGTGTTTAAAGCCACTGAGCTTCTTGTTCTAATTTTCACTGTTTTCTAAGAAGGAGAGTTCATGAAAGGCAACCTTGATGGAGGATGGTTGAATTTTTTTCTTTTTTTTTCTTTTTCTTTTTCTTTTTTTTTTTTTTGTGAGGCAATGGGGGTTAAGTGACTTGCCTAGGGTCACACAGCTAGTAAGTGTTTAAGTGTCTGAGGTTGGATTTGAATTCAGGTACTCCTGAATCCAGGGTTGGGGCTGGATGATTGAAATTTTGAAGAAGAAAGTGAGCATGAGGGACCCTTGAATCTTCTTTTTGGAGACTTTAGTTCATAAAATAATAGGATGCCATTGTGAATGACCTGCCGGGCATGAGAGAAACACCTGGTGGGTGTAAGCAGCTTATGTTTAAGAAGGGGTGTAAAAAGCATCATCCAGGAAATTTATGATTGGAAAGGAAGGTGGGCACCACTGAGGAATTGCAGATGGACAGCCTGAGAGATGCACTTGTGAAACCTATAGCAAGGTCTTTCTTTGGGTTAGCCCACGTGAGAGGCCCTCACTTATGTGAGGACATGGGCAGAAATGTGCAAGATGAGAAAGTGTGGATGGCTTGAGATCTGCAGCACTGGAGGGAGTACCCACATGGATGAGCTCTCATAGCCATTGAAGGAGTTAAGCATGTTAGGGTTGCCTTAGATGTCCCCCTACAACATCTTTGTTCTTTACCTTTACAAATGTATTCTGGCCCATGGTAAGATTATGCAGGTACCTTGAATGCCCCAGTAAAGAATCTGAACCTTACTGAAGGTGATGTAGAGTCATGGAAGATTTTTGAGTGGGAAAGTGATATGAAGATGATGAATCCTGATAAGTTTCACCTGCTGCTTCTAGTAGGTCTTGACAGGCTAAATTGATTATTGATTTCATAGGACAATACTTCAAGTATTTGAAGACGTCTTATATTCTTCCTACTTTCCCCTCCAATAGTCTTTTTTGGGGGGAACAGGGCAATGGGGATTAAGTGACTTGCCCAGGATCACGCAGTTAGCAAGTGTCAAGTGTCTGAGGTTGGATTTGAACTCAGGTCCTCCTGAATCCAGGGCTGGTGCTTTAGCCACTGCACCACCTATAGTCTTTTCCTGTCTAGGCTCCTTTCATTATTCATCTTAGGGCAATTTCAGTTCCTCTACCACCTTGGTCACTTTCTTTGAGTTGGGCTGGAGCTGTACGATCATTAAGTCCAATCTTGACTTGAACAAGCTTATACCATCTACTACTTCAGAACAGGTATCAACTGCTCTAGTATCCCTTCCTTCCTCTCACCCATGGCTTTTCTCCCATTGTACTTCTTCTTCCTATGGACTCTTTTTCGATTTTTTTCTTGTCTTAAGGCTTCAACTCCAGTAGTTGGATGAGAGGCAGCATGAGCCTGGTTATGATAGGATAGACAAGGAAATAAGGTAGAGACTCTCAGCATGACAAGGTGGAAATAGACTTCTCTCCTGAGCTGAAGAAACATGGAGGTCTTCTCTACTGCTTATCCTCCTCCTTCCCTTTGTGGAGAAGAGCCTCCTGATTACAAAGCTTCAGCCTCCATAAGTTACTGACTTCCCATACTTACTTATTTTACTGCCGCTGACCCTTGCATCCTACAAACAGTATGTATGTTTTAAAGCCAGCCGTACAAGTAGTCTCTGAGGAGGCAAGAAAGTACAATGGAACCAACACTGGATTTGTAAGCAAATGACTTGAGTTTGAAACTTGGCTTGATATCTGTGTGACCTTGGGCAAGTCACTTAATTTCTTTCCATAGTACTTCTTGAACTTTTCCAGTTATGTGGCCTTTAAAGAACTGTACCTCATCCCCATTCTTTTCCCACATTACTGGAGTTACCTCTGGCTTTGAGAGGCCAATTTTGACCTTATCCTATGCTGGGTTCCAGCACTTTTTTAGGTATACCACTATAGGTGTAACCCTTCCCCATCCCCCTTGAAAGCCTCCTCTTTAGAATGTAAGCTCCTAGAGAGCTGTTTGCTTTTATTGGTATCCCTACCACTTAACATAGTGCCTGGCACATAGTAAATACTAAAATGCTTTATCTATCATCTATCAACCTATCTATCTCTCCATCCATCTATTGTTTGCTCATCTGTGAAATGAGGGGGTTAGAGTAGATATTCCCTAAGTTCTCTTCCATTTCCCAATTCCATGAGTGCCAATTCCATATAGAACATCAAGATAGCTCCCACAAGGAGCTAACCCTCTTACTGGAGAGAGGACAATGCACACTGGAAGCAATTGGAGAACTTTATGACAGAATCTAAATTGTGTGTCCATAATGTCTAAAAGAGATCAGCTAAAGCAGAAATCAGAAAAGCAGGGATGGGTTTGGGGAATAGATGGGAATGGAACCAAACCACCTTGAAAGGTAGAGGGATGGCAAGAGGGGTGGAGAATGTGTCAGATCTAAGATCCAGTAATTCCCAATACTTCAATATGATGTTAGAATCGAGATCTCATCAATAGGGATACTCTGTGATATGGCCGGTAGTTTCATGTTGATAATGATTGTAATGAAATTTATAGCCCCTAGAATGGATGAAATCCCACTGCAATGATACAGATCCATCCACAGAAGTCCCTCCACAGTGCAGATTGTTGCTTATCCTGTGTATTTGGTATCTCTGTCCTGTATATTCTCCAAGGAGGAATCCATTTGACATATTGAGAGCTTAAATATTGGTGGAACAGGCATGTGAGCTGTTAATGACTCTTCCTTTCTTATCCCTCTTTGCTTTCTCACCAGATCACATTTTGTTGTTTTTTTTTTTTTTCCTGGTAGAAAGGGGATCATAAGATCATAGAATCAGAAAGGGCCAGATAAGGAAGCTGAGGCACAGAGAGATGAAATGACCTCCCTGCAAGAAATGATTTGGCCAAGGTTACACAGGTTTGATTTGTCAGAGCTGATATTTATACCCAGACTTCTGACTGCAAACCCAATGTTCTTCCCTCTGCACACAAGGATCAGGGTTCACATATTGTTTTTGCCACTTATAAACTAGGTGACCTTAGGCAAGTAACATAATATCTCTGGGCCTCAGTTTCTTCTTGTGTGAAACCATGGCACTCAACCAAATGGCTTCCAAGGCCCGTCTAAATATATGATCCTTTGATTCTCTGAGGACATCCCATTGGATGAAGTTCTGGCTCCCTGTAAATAACCTTGTGTAGCAGCTCTTGGGTTCCAAACTTCCTTCTTCTTCAACACCCTGTACTTTCACACATTTTTTCCCTCTCTCTTCCCCCCCACTCCCACTTCCAAAAGTTATTCCATAGCTTTCAGAAGTTAGGCCGTGCCAGTGATAAATTGCTGACTCCTTCGACATGCATATTGTTCAATTATTCACAGATGTGTTTGGCCTGACAAAAGCCATTGCTTCAGCATTCTGTCTGCTAACCGAAGGCATTCATGTTACTGTAGACTCAGCTATCATTAGCACAGACTTTTAGCAGCTTTCATCCACCCTACCCTTCTTCTTTCTTCATTTTATCATTTGCTCTTATGATTTAATTAGCACAAGGCTGGAGTTGGCTACTCTTCATTTATCCAAGAAGTCAAATAAACCAAGCTTTGACACCTGCTGAATTCCCCAAGCTGAGTTGCTCTTTCCATTATTCATCTGTTCTGGCCCCACCAGGAATGTTGATTCTTTGCAGATTTCCCATACCTTGGCCTTTGGGGACATTCTGGATTCCTTAGCTGGACCAAAACTGATGTCTGTTTCCTTGGCGTATGATGTCACCCCAATGACTTATAGATAACCTTTTTGCAAAGGGATTTCTCAGGTAGAGTGATTTCCCTTCCACCAAGGAATTCACCTCCAGTCAAGGTTGGGCTTCAGCAAATAGCAAGGGCTATTTACACAAACAGTATTCGGGTCCCCTCTCCTCCTCTCTATACATCAGAAGCCAAGTGCCTTTGCCAAGACTCGAAGCCAAGCCATAAAAGAACCCCATGGGAGCACCTCACTCTCATAAAAAACCTGGAGTTCTCTATTCCTTTCTTCTGTCATCTTTTATTCCTACACCCTTTTCTGGTTTTTTTTTTTTTTTTTTTTTTTTTTTTTTTTTTGCGGGGCAATGGGGGTTAAGTGACTTGCCCAGGGTCACACAGCTAGTAAGTGTTAAGTGTCTGAGGCCGGATTTGAACTCAGGTACTCCTGAATCCAAGGCCGGTGCTTTAACCCTTTTCTGGTTTTGTGTACACAAGAATCAGAGGGGGAGGAGGAGGAGGAGGAAGAAGGGGCAGGTCATCTATGATTTTATCAGTGCATAAAATTCCCATTGTGGAAATTCACAGATCAGCTTACTATGAAACAGACTGCACTCAGAAGAAGGTAAACTCCTTGGAAACATGGACTAAATAGCTTTCTTTTTGTGTCTCCAGTACCTAGCAGAGAACATGGAACATTGTAGACACTTAATAAGTACTTGTTGATTGAACATAGAACTCATCTATTCCTTCTTTCACACACAGACCTTCAGACACTAGAAGATAGGCATATTCCCACTAATTTTTTCCTCTTTGGTTCTTTAGATTCCCAATATCTTCAATTATTCTTCCTATGACTTGGTTTTCAGGCCCTTCTCTATTCTCATCACACTCCAGTTTGTCAATGTCCCTCTTAAAAGCTGAGACCTCATAATGATTCAAATACTTCAGGTATTGTCGGATAAGGATAGAATACTGGAGGATTATCACTTCCTTCTTTGTAGGCTGCCACAGCTCTAATAAACAGCCCAGGATTATAGTATGAGAAGCAAAATGGTATAATGGATAGTGAAGTAGTCTCAGACTCAGGAAGATTTAGGATCAAATACAGCCTTTGATAGGGGCAGCTAGGTAGCGCAGTGGATAAAGGATTGGGCCTAGAGTCAGTCACTCATTTTCTCTGGGTTCAAATCCAGACACTTATTAGCTGTATGACCCTGGGTAAGTCAATTTACCCTGTTTGCCTCAGTTTCCTCACCTATAAAATGAGCTGGAGCAGAAAATGGCAAACCACTCCAATATCTTTGCCAAAAAAAAAACCCCAAATGGGGTCACGAGGAGTTGGACCTAACTGAAAATGACTGAACAAAGACAAAACTAACCTCTTATATGTCACTTAAACTCTCTAAAGCAATATGTTGCAGAGAAGGTGCCAATCTATACTGATAGAAGAAGTTCCACACCAGGAAGTCCTTACATAGATAAAATTACAGGTCAGTCTGGTTTAAAAAAACAAACAAAAAAAACACCATTATAGACATTTTCTCAGTAGCCAAATCACACTGTTGGCTTCTGTTGAATGTGGAAGTCAGCTAGAGGTCTCAGATCCCTAACAGATATTGCTGCAACACCAACTACTCCACCCCTCTCTCCTCCCATCAACTCGTACTTGCACAGTTGATTATTTTGACCTTAAAAAAAGAGTTTTACATTTATCTCCATTAAATTTCATCTTGTTAGTCTTGATTCATTGTTCTAACCTGCCAAGATCCTTTGGAACCTTTATTCCTTCATCTAATAGATGGACTAACTCTCCAGCCTTTGTGTCTTCTGCAAATATGATAAATAGGGGGACAGAAAAGGGTATATTTAAAATTGGCTGACATACAAAAACAAAAGGCATCAATAAACCTAAAAGAGAAGAAAGAAGGAAAAATATGTTATACTTGCCTTTTCTGTCTTCGTGTAACTTATTAATAAAAATGATGGACAGGACAGGGTCAAGGAGAGAGCCTTGGGATACTCCCCCAAATCCTCCTTCCAGTTTGGCATTGATCCACTAATTATCACTTCTTCTTTAACCAGATTTGAATCCACTAGAATGGAGCAGGGTAAAGAGCACTGGAACAGGGAATCATGGGATTCAGTTTCCAATTTGGTAAACTGAGGATATTAGCCTAGGTTATAAGTCTAATGTCCCCTTGAGTTCTAAGTGTATTGTTTCACCTGAGTATGCTGGTATCCAGTCTGTTTCTCTAATGTATATACTCCACAAAGAGGTCACACAAGTATGTGCTTCATCTAGACATTCAGTAGGCATCTCTTACTCAATAAGGCTAAAACAGAATTGATTTCCAACTCCCTCCCCCAAACACATGCATCCTACAAACTTCCCCATGACTGCTAAAGGAGCCCCCATCTTTCCAGTCACCCAGGTTCACAATCTCAGCCTGGTATTTAAAGGCCTCCAGAACCGGGTTCCCACCTTCCTTTGCAGATACTTTATGTTACTCATCTCCACACATGTTCCAGACAATTTGACTTATTAGCCAAGCTCAGGGTTCTATTTCCCATCTCCATACCTTTACTTTGGCACTTCCTTGAGTCTGGTACACACTTCCTCTTTTCTTCTTTTCAATGGATTCCTTAGCTTCCTCTAAGGGTCTGTTCAGGGAGCCAGCTGGTATTTTCTGATCTTGCCATTTCTTAGTCTTTTATTCTTCCTATTATTTTGATTTACTTTTCTGGGCCCATGTTGTCTTTCCTATTCAGTTAATAGAACAGAAGATCCTTGAGAGCAGGGATCATTTCCTTGTTGTCTTTCTATTCTCAGTGCTTAGCATAGTCCGCAGTTGGTAGGAAGCTCTTAATGAATGTTTTTTTTTTTAATTGGATGGAATTCTATGAGAGATGTTTGTGCCCTATGGGCTACCCCATTGAAGAGCCTTCCTATGTGATACCAGCCCACATGGATGGGGGTCAGGATCAGAACTGGGGTGGACAAGGGAGGCATTGTTTAGGATACAACATGCAGAAGAGGTAGACCAAGGAGAGAAGTGTAAATAATAACTGTAATAGCTACCTGCCACGGTTCTCCTGAGGCCCAAGTGAGATCATGTGTGAGAAGTACTTTGTGAACCTTATATAGCCATATAAATGTCAGCCATTGTTATTATTAAGCACTTTTAAATAAGACGTTCATAAATGTGCATATTTTAATGCTGGACAATCCTGTCCTTTATGGCATGTAGGTATTTATTTTGTCATAAGTCTCTGAAAGCTCATAGTCCCCAGGAGACAGTATCACATACAGGGGCACATAATTTTCAAAGGAAGGGGTATCAATTTTGAAACCTAGCCTAGGATCCATAGATGCTTTGCCACGCACAGTACTGGATGGCACAATGGGTAGAGAACTGGGCCTGTAGTCAGGAAGACCTGAGTACAAATCTGGATTCAGACATTTATTAGCTATGTGGCCCTGGACAAGTCATTTAACCTCTCTGTTTGCCTCAGATTCCTCATCAGTAAAATGAGGATAATGATACCATCTACTTCTCAGGGCTGTTGGGAGGATCACATGGTATAATAACTGTAAAGCACTTAGCACAATGCCTGACATATAGTTAAAACTATACACATTTTTTAATTATTGTTATATTAATTCAGTCCAAGATAACATTAATTTTATTAGGGCCACTTACATGTATTGGGTTACATTTTTAGTATGGTAGGGATCAGTCAGGACTGGGTGATGAAGATGAGCAGAGCACTAGACCTGGAGATCAGAAGACCAGTTCAACTCCAGCTTCTGACACATCACTTTTGTGATCCTGCATAAGTAGTCATTTGGTCTTTGCCTGCTTTATCTGTTAAATGGGTATAATATTAACTCCCACCTCCTGGGTTCATTGTGAAGGTAAAATGGGATAATATTTTTAAAGCATTTCAACACCTTAAAGTACTAAGTAAATGCTCGCTGCTATTATTATTATTATTATTATTATGTCTTACTTAGGGTGCAACATAAAGGGAAGTAGTACAAAGAGAAACATAATAATAACTACTATTAAAGGTATAACATGAGAAAGACCTATGATTCTTTTTAAAAATGAAGCATTAACTCCAGTTAGGTCTTTCCTGTGCTGTACTCATACAGCTGATTTTTTGATCCCAAGTGAAGGACTTTATATTTAGACTTATTAAATTTCATCTTCTTAGATTTTATCCATCATTTCAGCTTGTCCAAATCTCTTTGGATCCTAAATCTGCCAGCCAATTTATTAGCTTTCCCCCTTAACTTTATGTCATCTGTAACTCTGAGGAGCTTAAAAATCAATGTTGCTTTTTTTTTTTTTATCTAAGTCTTTGATTAAAATGTTGAAGAGAACAGGAGTAAGGACAAAGTCTTCAGGGCTCCACTAGAAAGTTTATTCCAGGCTAACAGCAATTCATTGATCAACCTTGGGGCAAGACAATCAATCAGTTCTAAATCTAACTATACCAGTCTACACCCCACAGAATCATGAAGTCATACCTTCTTAGTGTTGGAAGGCATCTCAGAGGCCATTCTGTCCAACTGGTACACAAACAAGGATCTCCCCCTCAACAAGGAGTGCAAGAGTTTATCCAGGTTTTACTTGTAAACTTCCAGTGAGAGGGAAGCTACACTACCTATCAAGGCAGTTCATCCCACCTTTGGACAGCTTTAATTGTCATAAAGCTTTTCTTTCTATTGAACCTAAAGGTTTTCCTCTTTTTAACATCTGCCCACCAGTCCCATACCCTGGGGCCAAGCAGAATCAGCCTGACCTCTATTCCACACAGCAGCCCTGTAAATGCCTCAAGGTAGCTATTATATCCACCCCTACCCCACCAAACCCCCAATCTTTTCTTTTCCAGGCTAAACATCTCCAGCTTCTTCAATTGATTGTCAAGTGGCATAATCTCCAGGCTCTCTTCTGGACACTTTTCAGCACTGCAGTGTCCTTCCTAAAATGTGACACTTTCTCCCTTTTTCACACAATGATGTTGTTAAGAAACTTGGCTAGATAATTCTTCCTAGAGGACCTAACACGTCAAACACCTACAATTTCACTCCTCTATTTAAGGAATTAATTCACAAGCCATCCAAAACCTAGTAGATAGTTTTTGAGAGCTGCTGTGCCCCAACAATTTGTTATCCTGTGGGTAGCTTGGTAATGAAATTATCCAAATTTGGGGGCAGTTAGGCGTTACAGTGGATAAAGCACCACCCCTAGTTCAGGAGGACACTTGAGTTCAAATGTGGCCTTAGACACTTGACACTTACTAGCTGTGTGACCCTGGGCAAATCACTTAGCCCTCATTGCCCACCAAAAAAAAATATCCAAATTTGGTTGAGTTAATCCTTGGAAATCATGAAGCTAAGTGATACAGTGAATAGAGCCCTGGGTCTGGAGTCAGGAAGGCCTGAGTTCTAAATAGGTTTCAGACATTTATTAGCAGTGTGACCTTAGGCAAGTCACTTAACCTCTTTCTTCCTCAATTTCCTCAGCTGTAAAATAAAGATAATATTAATATCTACCTCCCAGGGTAGCTGTGAAGATCAAATGAGATAATATTTGTAAAGCACCTGGAACATATTAGGTACTTAATAAATACTTGTTCCCTTTTCCTTCCCCCTTATCCCCCCCTCCACCCTGTAAAGAATTAATTGTTATTTGAGGATTTTATGCCTAGTTGTGCACTGGCCTGGGGCTCCGAAAACCGCATGGTGCTCCATGCACTGGTTGTGGCCATTGCCATGGTGCTGGCACCTCATGTTATCACCACTAGCCGACGCCTACATGGGCCTGGCAAAATTATAATGATTGGAAGCCTAGTGAAGGCAGTCATGTGACTGTCAGAGCAGCCATCCCATTGGCTGGGGCTGTGTGGGGTTTTTCTGGGATTGGGGGAGAATTGGGCATTCTAGCTGGATGCTGGAATGACAGGAGGTCTGCTGCGTATTCTCAGTTGATTCCTGGGCGGTGGTATTTTCTCAGGTTGTATAATTTCCCTTTTCCCATTTTATTTCCTTTCCCTTGATCCTACTGATCCTGTTTGTGTTTGGTTTTTTAAAAATTTTGTTCTTGTTAAAATAAATCCTGTTCTGTTTTGAGGGAGGCTGCTGGTCTCCTTCCTTGCCCCAATATTGCAGCGAGCTGCTTAGCTAACACTCCCCAATTAAAAATTGGTCCCCATACCCCCCCAAGGGGTTATCACCAGGCCACCCTCGGAAAGCTTTCTGTTCCATAAGATCTTCCAGAAGGTGCAACTAGCTTTGGAGAACTCAGGAAACACAATTGTGGTATTATTGTAAGAGACTTTATCAGCTGCCCTGATGAAATTCAAGTATTCCCCCAATCTGCTCATTTAGTAACACTGATAAAAAAGAAGAAAAAAGCAATAATTTCTGTGTGGCCCTGATGCTCTTTTGTTATTTTCCCCTTTTCTTTCTCATAGGAATTATTTTTGTATGCCTCATCATAATTTTATTCTTTTATCCTTCCAGAACACACCTGTATCCTAATCGCCTTTTGTCCTTCATGAAAGGATCTCCCTTTGTCAGCCCATTGGATTCCTTTTTTTCTCTGAATTCCTTGAAAAATAGATTTCCCTGAAGTCTTAAGTATCCACCAGCCTCTGCCTAGTGTTGCCATCCTTTTCTTTTTTAATTTCAAACAATAAGAAGACTGATCATTGTCTTCTAAGATTACTGTCATTTCCATTTTACCAAACAATTTCTCCTTCTTGGTCAGAATTGGGTCCAGGATCACGATTTTCCTCATTGCTTCTGCCACTTTCTGAAAGAAGAAATGATCATCAAGGCAAAGGTTTTTTTTTTTTTTTTAAAGTATCACTCATTTAGATTTTTTAACACAGAGAGAGTTGAAGTCGGCTACAACTGTATCTTGCCTCTGGGAAAGCTGTTTGATTTGCAATGGAAAGCTATCATCAATGTCCTTCTTCTGCACAGTCAGGCTATATTATAATCCTGTCTCTCTCTCTCTCCTTTGATTCTCATACAAAAGGTCCCAACCAAGCTTTATTATTCAGTCTTAGGATTTCCACCCCTTTTATCTAGTCTACTATTTGGGGGACAAAGTGTAACCTTTTACTGGTCACATTCCAATCATAGGTCATAACCCACAGAGTTTCAGTGCTACCTATGAGGTAAAATTTACCAGCCTATGCTGAGACTGATGTCTGTCTTTGTTAGCCAGATTCTCTCTATATAGGTATGTGGTATGTAAAGGCCATGAATATTCCAGGGAGTGGACATATTAGAGTCCATATGTTGACTCATGAACTTGCTAGTTGTATGACCCTGGGCAAATCATTTAACCCCTTAGCCTCAATTTCCTCATCTGTGAAGATAACAATAGCATCAATATCACGGTATTATCAGGAGGATCAAACAAGAAAGCACATTTAAGATATTTTGAAAATCTTAGAGGACTATATAGATGCTAGTTATTATTGTTGCCTCTCTTCTCAGAACTGGGCCTGCCTCAGACTAATTTCTCCTGGATGAATTCAGGAAGAGCTGGGGGAAGGGAGCCCTTTTAGCTGGTTAGACAAAAATAAAAAGAATGTTTATGCAATGTAGGGGCTGGTCGACCTGGTCATGTAATTAACTTTTCTCTGTGGCACCTCCTAGAGTCCCTGGGCTCTCTTTATATTCACATCTTTCCATCTCAAGGACATTTCAGAACCAGAGCCTATTGCATTTAAGGCATTTGTTCTCACACCTCTTAGAGAGACCAAGAGGTTAGAACCAACATCTGGTTCTCAGCAAGTGAGAATTCATTACCTCAGGGACCATACCATATTTAGACCTCTTCCAGTCTCCCAGGCACTTTGCAGGTCCAAGCCAGGGTCTGAAGTCAGACAGAGATAGTGATGAGGGAAAGTCCTTTTTGAATTACAAAGCTGTTTCTCTCTCCTATAGGGACAGTGAAGGGTTTCTCGGTTTCTTCTCAGAACTTCTTCCCTCTGCTACTTTTAACCCATGTGACTGAATTCCTAGTACCAACCCCGCTCTGATCCCAGGACAGGACCACCATCTTATATCTGCTTAACTTCAAAGGAGTGAATATGGACTGAAGAA